>NW_007578044.1:485401-504254 GCF_000690725.1 Stegastes partitus | reverse complement strand
GCATTTTAGAGCAATGTTTGGCAAACTAGTAATGGAACAAAGCTTGCAAAGTCACCAAAAATGACAGCAGATTGACATAATTATTATTGTTCACTAGATTGGAGGAGTCTGATTGTTTCAAGCATCTGTAGGATAATTAAAGACTCCATGTTCTGGTAGCTTTTGAGGTCAACCTTCCACACAGAAACATGTATAACTAGTTGTCTACAGCCAAGATTTGTCCTGTTATTGCCTGTTTATGGTGGAAAAAACCACTCAAATAACCACATCTTCAGTTCAGTCCCTCAGTTGTTAACCTCACACTTGAGTGGTGAGCCCAGTGTATGGGTGATTGCAGGTAATTGGCCAAACCAAATGTGAAGAAATACAAGACTGGTGAGAACCCAGCATTAATTTAACAGAACATTTACCAGAATTTTTCTTAAAAAACGGATCTCTGCCGTGCAGCTCCGGAGCAATTACTTCATTCTGGCTAACACACTGACTGAATTACATCTTAAGACAGACAATTTGCAGTTCATTCCATGTGCATTAAGCAGGACAGGAATCGGTCTCATATTCATGAAGAGGGTTCAATTTCATGATGTAGCTTTATATTAGTCACACGCTGCTGAAGAAAGTCAGCTGCAGCATGTCCCCACTCCTCCCCTGCATAACTTTTCAAGGCTATGTAGGTCAGCTGTCTCACTGCTCTTCTGAACCGCCGCGTTTAAGTTCTGCATTGTTTGTTCTATCATTGGAAAGTAGCGTTACGGAGACAAATGCTAATCGACAGCTTTTAAGCTTTTACATCCCTGGGAGCGACGAAAGTGACACAAATCAGATTTATGTAATTGTGTTTTCTAAAAAAGCTCGAATTCAAAGCTGCACTTTTCCCATTATGGCCCCTCAGACGTCACAAACGCGAGCGGAGGAAGATGTGACACCGATAAGTCGCTTTGCATCTTAAAAGTTGAAATTCCAACTTCTACAAAGTGCTCCCTAACAGCAAACAAACCTCTGCAGCCCAAACTTTTGGGGGGGTAAAACAACTTTAATGATCACGAGCTTGAATTTGAAAGGATTTTTAGTCTCTTTGATCTTTTATTTCCAGTTCACCTTCACATACTCCAGAGTCATGAACATTTATAATATGCAAAGCCCTCCTCCATTAAATCACGCTCTATGTGAGAGCTTCAAACCTTCTTAGAAGCCTCTGACCTCAAACGCGATGGAAAAAAAAGGAGTAGCACCGGCTGGCTCTGCTGGCCCTGAGGTCTTACTTACACAACCCAGTGAAAAAATAGAAAAAAAAAATAAAAAAATGCACACACCTTACGTCTGAGGCAGTCACATATGCAAACATAGCCGCACAACCATCCTTGACCTGATAAGCAAAGCGTAATTAAAGCTGTTTTGATATGCAAACATGCGCCGTAAACAAACCCTACGATGCATGGTTGCTCTTCCAGAAGATACGAGGGGCTGTTTGAGGAGGCAGCGAAACATCATGGAAACCATCACCCGCTTGCAATAGCATTTTCTTAGATAATCCATTCTGCTTCCTTTGACAAAAGATAAAAACCTAGTGGAGCTATTCCCCCCCCTCCTCCAACAAATACCCTCCTCGTACGGCCTGTGAGATATTACCCCCGCCTTATCTGGGAAAAAAATAGAGCTTTGATAGATTCCATAAGAAAGAAATCTTTATTCAGCGAGTGACGGTTTAATCCGTGTAAACCTCCTCCGGTCGCTAGCGTTCATATTTTTTTGGTGCAATTTGGAACTCTTTGGGAAACTTTACATCACTTTTTATTAACACTTCATTTCATTTCTCAGCACAAACTTGTTCTGTAAGTGTCATGTGTGCTTAATTTCCTAACAAGTAACTAATTGCGGCGAGATTAGTTTCCCCAGTCACGGATGAAAAATCCACCCTCCATCCCCCCCCAAAACCTCGTCTTAAAAAGCTTTATTCTGCCTACAAGATTGATCTTCTACACAAATTGCATGCCCACAGATGTGATAAGAACATGCTGTGCACAATGAGACGACGGCGCATAAGCCGAGGAAATGATGTTGATTTTATGTCATTAGTCTGGCGAGCGGAGAGAGCGCGAGTGCAGCGAGCGGGCCAGATCCGTCCATTAGGGGTCATATTCAATGCCTTCCAATCGAATGGGATCCTTAATTACACATAGCGAAATTGGCTAATTGTGCAGCTAAATCATTTAGTGGAAGCAAATGATTTCCTGTTCTGGGGCTGTTTATTGACTCGGACATCATCAGAATCGCCGCCGGATACTTACTGGATGGCTTTGTGCTTAATTCTGTTGCCCTGAAAGCTGAACTGTGGCAAATTTATGCAATCCATATACTGTAAATTAAAAAAAATTAACGCTGGCTATCGATGACAGTTCATTATTTCTCCTTTTTTTTTTTCAATAAAGTGAGGAATTGCTGGTTAGCCACAGTCTAAACATAATTAAATGGCATAAAAGTCTTGTTTTTGAGAAGAATCTTAACCCAGAGAATATTTATGTGTAAATGACAAATAACTTGGACACAAATTTTACATTTTCTCTCCAAAAAAACACACAAACAATGAATCATTTCGGCACCAAACACTAAATGGATGCTGATGATTTCAAAAAGAATGTCAAAAAAACAAGCAGACTGCATCCCTGTAAGCATAAAAGCTCCAAAAAGTGTTTCTCAGCGTCTCCTTTCCAAACCCCGTCTTGCCTGGTAAATGCATTTCAAACCTCAACTTACAGCCAATTTTACAATTGGTCATTCTGCGGCTGCACAGCGGCGGCGGCGGCGGCGGCTATGCATCCTTCACAGCCAGCCTCCCTTTTTTACAAAACTACCTTAGAAATTTCTACTTCTTACTTGTTTACAAACACAGGCCTCCAGGGCAGGCGCCGCTATATTTCTCGCCCGAGGAAAGAAATTCTGATGCTTCAGGAGCCTGGGAATCGTCCGATGTTTTGCAGTTGAGAATGGTTTCGGGAGGAAAAAGTAAAAGGATGATGGATTATAGAAGCTTCGCTGGACGCTGATGACATTATTCGAACATCAGATGAACACGGCAAACACTTTAAAAATGCAAATACACAGTGGCTCGAATGGAGACATAAGCAAAGAAATCGCCGCCGCTGAATGTCAGTTTGGGGAACTTCCGTGCTTGCCTTTGGCTAACTTATATGACCTTTGCCGTGGGGCTGCCTCGGGCTCCTCGCGAATGTTAGAAGAATCTCTGTGCCTGCCTCGCTGTTTCTATCCAATTGTATTTTTTTCTTAAAAAGAGACAAAAACAGGAAATAATGAGCAAGAAAATGAGAAGAATGATGATTGTTCTGATGTCACAAGTGGAGACGCTGAAATATTCATCAGCTTGTCTTCATCTTAAGAGCGCCGTCAGCGTTTCTGATGCCGAACAAGTGGTCGGGTTTGGATTAATACCACGTCTGTATGAAAGGTCCTTCTTGTTTCCTGTCGTCACCGCCGCGCGCACACGAACCGAACAGTTTAGTTACACAAAGAGACGCTCATCATCCGCGGCAGCTATTGAACATTCCAGACACAACTGAAATGCTTTCATAGCGCGAAATTGTGCATTTTGGATTCAGCCTACTTTAAGTCCAAAAAAAAGAACCCCAAATGACACCACTTTGGCTTTGAAGCTTAGTTTTCCTCAGCGTATTAATGGATGTTACGTGAGGCCATTCTTTGTTCTCTAATGGATGTACGGGACGTAAAGTTCCTTCCATTTAGCGTCAAATAAAGTACCATAAAGGAACCGTATGGCACTTTTTGAACTGGATTCTTTCAAGTGACATTTTCCTTTAGAGAAGTCAGAACTTTGCCATTACCCAGACAAGAAAATCACGTAATGGAACAAATCTGACATTAATGTACATTGCACATGGAAAAATTAAGAAGTGAAAAATCTCATAATGAACACTAACTCTGCTGCTGAAGTTAGAAAACAAATACTTTTTGTTTTGGTAGAATATCAAGTACCAACCCACAGATTTGTGAGTTCTATCAGATGCTTATCTGTTCCCATTTTGCATGACTTCAACTGTGTTCCAAATCAATACAATACTCTTTTGGCAGTACAAGAAATCAATACGTTTCTACTGTCTTATGCGAACAAGAAATGCTGCAAAATGTGTATTAAAGCTGCTAATATACAAATGTGAAAAGTTAGAGAGGAATCAAAATGTTCCTCCGATACTTCTTTTTGTTCTCCGAGGAATCCCTAGAGTTTTATTACCGCCGTTATCCTGCAGCGCAGCTCCATTTCCCCCCCTGTGCACTGTGAGACCATACCAAAGATCAGCAGCACACTTAAAAAACATAAAGAGTTTAGTGCGGATCCCGAAATTTCTTAGCGTTACATAAAGAGCGCGCGTCTCCCCGAGCAGTCCCATTCCAGAAAAAGCTTCACGGATGAGCAAATTAATGAACCAACACAGAGAAGACAAGCCCCCAAAGAGGGAATCCGAAACGCCTAATAAATTGGGAAAGTTGAAGAGGCTCCGGAGGAGCATTTTAAACAAAAACATTCTAAACAGTGGTGGGATCACAGGTTTGAGTCTCAGCCCAAAGAGTTTAATCGTTTGTTTTTCGGTGGGAGGGGGTTGCAATAACTGCCTTAAACTGATAAGTGCGTATTAAAAGACTTGTTACACAGATCTGAGGAGCAACCGGTTGAAAAACAGCAAAAAAAAAATCATTACGGGCTAACTGACTCCTAAGGCAAGCCGATTCCAGTAGTTTGTCACTGGATGCTGATTGGTCCAACCACGCAGTCACATAGCTAAAAGCCTGGCAAGATCGATAATCATAATCTCGTGAGTCTCTGCGGATGTCTAGCTGCCTGCGAGGTAAAATTAGAGATGCTAGCTGCAATGAATGATCCACTTGTCTTCTATCAGTTAACAGCAAAGAAACATGGGGGGGAAAAAATGGCCTGAAATGAAGACATAAAGCACGTTACAAGGTCATCCAGCAGGAGGTGTTCCTCAGGGCCTTCCTCCGCACAGTGGGTTACCTTTCTTGATGCCTCCCACCATTTTAACCGCAAGCCGTATATCCGTCGTCGTCGGAGGAGGAGGAAGAAGACAACTGTACAAACGTTTCACATATCCACTCATATGGATTTCAAGACTTTATTGAGCATTAAAAAATATACACCAAGGAAAATATCGTTTTCCTTTTTCCCCATATTTATGTTCTTCCATCTTTTTTAAAATCTGATTTAATACTTCCAGACGAACGACCCATGATCCAAAGCGACAAAATGAAAAAGAACCAAAAAAAAAAAAAAAAAAAAAGAGCAGTCTTGTTTTTTTCTCTTTTTAAAATCTGATTTAATACTTCCAGACGAACGACCCATGATCCAAAGCGACAAAATGAAAAAGAACCAAAAAGAAAAAAAAAAAAAAAGAGCAGTCTTGTTTTTTTCTCTTTTTTTCAATTTATTTAGTTCAACAGTAGAAGTTGAAAACCACGGAAACAGTTTCGAAAGCTGTTTGTTCGTATCGTTCACTGAAAATTCTTGAAAAAACGCGTTTCAAACGGATTTGGTTCCAACGGGAGTGTAATCACAGACTAGGTCGTCACATCCGACTCTGCCTCTCCGTAGAGTTCTGCAAGTTTCTGGAACTCGGGTCCCCAGTCGTCCAGGTAGTTATAATCCTGCTCCGACTGTGTGCCGGGAGAGTCTAGCGGACTGATGGATCCTGTGGGCGAGCCCTGACCCTCGTACGCGTAGGTCTGGAGGGAGTCGTAGGGCGGCACGCTGGTGTCCATGTCGGCCTCCACCAGTCTCTGCTTGATGAACTCGTGCACGTCCACCTCGTCCGGCTCCACCGACGGGCTCCGGCGGCCGCGGGGAGGCTCGATGTGTTTCCTGGCCTCCGGCCGAACGTCCCGCCGGAACTTTAGCTCCTCCGCGGCGGCCGGGTTGCGCAGGGCGATGATGTCGAACGCCTCGGTGTCCTCCTCGCCGCCGCCCTCGTCGTCGTAGGTGACCACGTTCTCTCTGATGTCCTCTTCGGAGATGATGAGGGGCTCCTTCTTGCTCCGCCTCAGGGTGATGAAGAGAACCACGATGGCTGCAAGAGAGATGGAGTTTTGTGGTGTCAAGGCTTATGGAGGATAATACCATCAAGTACAATGAACAGCATGTACAGTTCTGGCAAACAAGTCCATACAATACAAAGACTAAAATGATGATAATCAAATGTGGCTCAACCACGTATTTATGCTAGTACCGATCAATCCATTACCCCCTGACAGCTAAACATGCTGCGGATCACACGAGCACAAGCTGACTTTATGTACATGTTTAGCCAACATTCAATGAGGACACTAAAACCGGCCAAGCGTCGAAGAGTTGTGAGACAATAACACGCATTAGCCGTTGTTAGCATTGATGATTCCTTGAATGCAAGCCATTGAGATGATGGCAAAAAAAAACAAAAAAACCCATATTGGAGTAAATTCAGCCTCACATTCAACCCATACGCAATGCATCACGTAACGGGAAAGCATATGGAGCCGAGCCCCACGCAATAATCTTTAGGTGAATGGTGAGAACGAGCCAGCTGTGTCGCATCAAAGGAAACGCAGCCCTGATGCTGCGAAACGTCTGCGCTGATAAGCAGCTTTCAGTGTGAAGTATGTTTTCCAACCGTTAATGAAGTCATGAAGTCAAGTAATATTTGATGGCACGCTTCAGCTCGGAACCACGACTAATGAGAGTTCTGCTTCTTTGGGTTAATGATGACCTCTTACCAAGATGTTAGCACTAACATCGATTTAATAAAAACGGCACCAGCGAGGGGAAAGCAGTGCAATATCTAAAAAGAGTTCATTATGGTGCATTAGCGGAGACGGGTGAGATAGATCGGCGTCCCTGCCGTGGCGTCGGCGCTTCACCGCATTCAACCTTCTTGTTTTTTCCCCCCCAAAAAAAGCAACTGATGACAAGCGTTTTTTTTTTTTTAAGAGGTGAGAAATGTTTTTCTGGCCATTGTACATCCACCTGTGACGTGCTGTATTCATCGTTGGATTAGCTCCTCGAGAGACAGGAAGGTGGTAGCGTCAGATAAAGACGAGGTACAGGATCCCGCTTTCATAATCTCAAGGATGCAATGATGCATTTGGCTAATCTAATGTATTTACTCAAGTGATGCATATTTTTGTGCGTACCGAGGTGGCTTTGGGATCCCGTTAACACAGTTTCAAAGAGATTTAAGCCCTCAAAGTAGACTTTAAGCAAAGCTTCATGTCAGTGCACCCTCAGTCTAACACTAGAGACTCTTTCAGTTTATTCGGGAGGGTTAGAATCACCACATTTACAGCGGGGTGGCACTGAGTCTGTTTTTGGCCCACTTAGAGCGCTTTAGGGCTTTATCAGAAATTAAAATCTGGACGACTACAGTACATTAAATCCTCCTTTTTATGGGTGTAATCATGGTCAGACTGACCCACTGGGGAGCCTGTAGGATAAGAATTATGTACTCCCTTAGTTAAAACTGTTGTCACATCCTCTTGAATGGGTGCCACTGACACAAAGGAGCAAAAATGCACAACTTCATCCGGCCTTCACAGTTAGAAATCTCTGCCTTGCAATTAGGCGATCACATAGCTCCTTTAACTACATTGTTTTGGCATCTAATCAGACTTCAGACTTCAAATTTTATCAGCCCCAAAAAGCGCTGCCAGGCTGGATAATCTCATCGAGGTACGAGCGTTGGCACACATTAGCCAGCAGTTATGCGCGAAGCCTTAAATAATAAAACGAACACAAGCTGGACGGCCGTTTCTCTTAATGTTAGAACTGTAATCTAACTTCTCAACCTGGCAAGATAATGGCCGGGAAAACTGAATTACTTATGAGGCCACAGGTTCTGATTGAGCTGCAGCTGAACGGCATCGAGTTAAAATGTAAAATGCAACTTTTTCCATTATGGTTTTAATTTAAAAAGACACCTTATGAGTAAAGCAATTACACACAGATTAAGCTGTCCACATATATTGCATTGTGAAGTGTGTTGTCCATGCTTGTGCTTTAATGAAATGTTCCCAAACTTGCATGTGATTAAAAATTTAAAAAAAAACGACTTTACCCCCACCTGGTGCACCGATGGCCGAGCAGGGTTAGAGAGGGCGAGAAATGCAATTTGTCTGGGACCGGCCGCTTATCGCTCGACTTGTTTAAAGCAACCAATTATATAATGCAAGAATGTGAGAGTGTGTGAGGGGAGTTTGGGTCAATCACTGAGCAGAACTGGGGAAATACTGAATTTATTTTTTTTTGTATTTTGATTTACTTACTCATGCATTTTGTAGCAGGTGTATATATATTTTCTTTCCCACCACTTCCTCCTCTCCACTATCAGCAGCTTAACACCTCATTATGGCTTTCGAGGTGTTGCCCAGACACTGAGATAATGCACCATTATTACTTAATGGCGTTTCATACACCGGACTGCACTTTCCACGGCTCGTGATCTACTTGCATTCGTACTATATTCCCATCCACTGTCGGAGCCATATTGTAATGCGCTCTTAATGCTCCCTCAGTGGTCCATTCAGGTCATTTCATACGCCCGGCCAATGCCAGCTGAGGTCTAACTGTTGCTCAGTGGCACCGGGGAGCAATACGCCGGTCTATACATATCTGTTTGCTGGAGTAGAAGCCGTTGCAGAAGTCTAATTTATGCTGCAACTACACCCTGGTTATGGGAGATTATACTGGGAGGTTAGAGGACTGTATTGTATTATAACATGTCTAATCCAAACAACAGGCCAAGCACTGGAGCTCCTGAAGGTCCAGACATCAGCTCAAACACACTAAATCGTAGGAAATGCAGTATTCTAAGTTTGTCTCATTGTTTTTGAAATATCAACACAGCACGGCCCCTCTTTGATCAACATGCCACTCATCACCGATGATATCAAATGTGAACAAATAGGTCTTTAAACAGCCACAGAGATGCGGTTTACATCTAAGAATATCTGGAAAATCAACTTGACCCAATCAGACTAGCGTTGGCAGCTCGCCTAGTCGTGGTTCAACTTGTTGCTGCGATACTGGAACAGCCGAGGATTATTATATAAGAAAATAAAATCCACAAATTAGCACAAATGTTGTGCAAAATGCATGGTATGCCATTAATATTTGCTCGGCGTTGATAACACAAAGTCAGATGAGTTCATTCACATTAAGCAGAAACAGCGGAATTAAAATTATTATGGTTTATTATAGTTGTATTTTCAATTTATTTCCTCACTTAATCTAATTAGCGCTGTGATAATGTACCATTTTCTTTGGGACAAAATTAGCATTTGAAACTGAATCCAGGCGATGATCTGCTTGTGAATATTTTAAGTTATTTAAGTCGCATGTGAGGGCCATTATCAGCTGAGTCATCCCAGGGATGGTTTGTATCCCTCTCCGGTTTTGCTGCAGGCTTAATTAAGATGGCTTATTAGAGGGCGCGGAGATAAAGCACGCGCATTAATCGGACAAACGGAAAACAACCGGGCACAAACAAATCACGCTGACAAGCAAAGACGAGCGGGAATTGAAAAGCGTGAGCCGTGTCTGCGTGAGTGATACACGGAGCGGTTTTGTGTGTCGGCCGTTGACCTTTAGTTTGTACGTCTGCAGACACACTGTTCCACTGTGGTCACCAGTGTCACTGCCAACAGCTTCTACATACGTCATTATTATTATTATGGGACTTAATAGACAGTACAGAGTGCAAGGGCTTGGAAGATTGGTGCCAAAACTACAGCCATGATTCAGCCTTTTTTTATGATTCAACAAAATATTCAGTGCATTTGTGCTGAAAAATTAAAGAGCTGCTTGAATTGAAGGTAGAAACAGGGCAGGAGGATATTTGATCAAAAAAAAAAAAAAAAGTAATGAGGCATAAGCTAAATGTCAACTTTGATTACATTATTTTGGACAACAAATTTCTCGGTACACTGTAACCTCATTAATCCCGACATTAACGTACAAACTGTATGAGTTATAACCCAACAGAATGGATGCTTTGCTATGGAGGACACTGAGGTTCTTATTTATCTGGAGCGTCTCAACCTTTCCATGTATGCCTCTATGGTTTTTCCACCAAAGGGCTTCACTGTATTCCTTGTAGAACGCATCCCTGCCGGCGTAACAGCATGGGAATGTCACCGCCAGAGTGCAGAGTGGTTTACCTGGCGTTAATAGGCTCAATCAGCATTGCGTAAAATGCTTTGGTGAGGTTAATGGATGTCCATTTATATGCAAAAGTCCTGCACTCCAGCTTCCAGGGAAGGCGTTAATGCATGCAGAACGCATTGTGATCGGAATGCAGTTTAATCTCAACTCGTTATTCATGCAACGTGTGCACTGTGTTCCCGAGAAGAAAAACCCAAGATGGATCAAGCTTAAGCTAGCTAACCGAAAGCCGCATGTGGTAGCACCGGCGAGCTAAAATAGACAATGCCGGTCAATGGCGTGGCTTCTCTTGACCTGGGACTAAATTGCATGCTGAGAGAAAGATGAAAACTCTCACTAGTAGCAGGTTTAAGGATTGTGACTTGAATGCCAATGCACAGACCGATACGGCATGCTAATACTGGGTGTAAACGGGGCCCGTGTGCATTGAGGTTTAGCACGGACAGACAAATAGCATATGAGAGGAGGGCGCACGACACGCAGCACAAGACCCCAGTGGAATTCAAACCGGGGGCTATTGCAGGTACTTAGCATACGTCTCAGAACACCGTTTCACCGGGACACCCACATTCAGCTTATTTCTTCAGTACGCCTCGGAGAATAACGGCACGGAGATGGCGATTTGTACAAAACGGTGCAGAGATGGTGAATTATGAAAAATGGCACGGCCAAGTCAAATGACAGGTTGTTAAATGGACTGGAATCTGATCTTTCTGTCTGCAAAATCTCAAATCTCTTTTCAGGGACGCAACCAGAAAATGCAACACGGGTCAAATCCGGATACAGAGAAAGGAAAAAATAAGCTGCGATCAGTCCCTCTCTCTCTTTTCTTTCTTTGTCCTAACGAGGATCAGCCTTGTGTTGATGATTAGTGATTCAGCATGTGTCTCTCACTCAAGCACCAAACAGCGGTGATGGCCTTTTGTTCGCCTCAGCCAGAGGCTCCGGCATAAAGGAGGAAGAAAAGCCAGAATGAATATGCATAACCTTCACGCGCTAATGTCCAGAGACAATCGGCGAAAAGAGGAGGGGTGGACGAGCGACGGTGAGGCTGTGTTATTATACAGTTTTGTGTAATCGTGTTTTTCTGCGGTTTGCGGAGGAAGGAAACCGTTTCTCACACGGAGCCGATTGTTTACACTCCGGTCAGGTTAATGAATTCCATATAATCAGACTTTCCTGCCGCTAACATGTCTTTTTCTTTAAATTCAGCCCGTGACGCCGACTTGTCCGCTCTCCAAATCCAAAGCGACAAGATCATATTTGGAAGTTTATATCGCGTATAATCATCCGCCGTCGCTGCAAAGGCCGAGTTGCCATAGTAACAAGGCATGCATCCTCGCCGGCTGATGTTTTCCTCGGTGCCGTGACGAGCCGGTAACGCTGAAGACGCCCCGTTTCGCAGTGTTTCCGACGGCCTTTTGTATTCACGGCGCACAACGCATCCTTGACACGTGAAATCAACAAGTGCCGTATCTATGCTGCCCGTCACCGCATCCGTTCGTGCTTGTCCTATACTCTTCTACGTCAAACACGAAGTGATGGAGAGTGAAAGAAAAACAAAGTGTGATTCAATTGTATTGCAAAAAAAAGGAGCTCAAATTGTCAACAGAGGTGGATTTTAAGGCTACATTTAGGTCTGATTTTCAGATTTGAGCTGGTGAAAACTCAAAAAGTTCCCCTCTACCATCGCTACAGGCCAATTTTCAGTATTCCTTCAGTTGTATGCACCTCCTTTCTGAATTGCATTGACCCCGCATTCTCCATTCCCTTCTTCTTTGTCCTCGCCGTCTCCTTTGTAGTCACCTTTCCTCCAGCCTCCCCTCTCTGCGTCCTCCGTCCTTCACATCCTCCGTCTTTTTCCTTTTTCTACCCTCATTCCAAATTCTACCTGTGTCCTCACGTGTCTATTCATCCCTCTCTCCTCCTCCTGCCCTTGTCATACCCTTTTCAAACCCTCTCCACTCTTTCTCCTGCTCCTCTATGGTCCATCTCCTCCGTCCGTGCCCTCAGGATATTTGCCCCCGGGCAGCTCCACCTCCCTTCGGCGCCTGTCCCAACTCACCCAGCAGGATGACGATGCACAGCAGGATGGCAATCAGAGCCCCCGTGCTGAGACCCGCCGACGAGAGGAACGCCTCGCCTTGGCACATCCGGATCCTGCCGTGGCGCTGGCACGGGCACACCCGCAGAGTCAAGGTGCTGGTGCCGCTCAGCGACGGCTCCCCGCCGTCCCACACCACAATGGGCAGCTCGTACAGCTCCTGCGTCAGGTGGTTGAAGCGGCGCCGCCTGGCAATGATGCTGGCCGAGCTGTCTGTAACGGAGAGAAAAAAAGAAAAGCAAATTGTTAAGGTAAACGAGACCCCTTTGGTTAAAAACAAGGACTAATTGACGGTTTCGTCTTTCTTCTCAGTTGCACGCCTATTTCAGCGGAGCCTTCCTGCAAATTACCTGATTACAGACAAGGATCGTCGGCTAAAGAGAGAGAAAAAACTCCAATCCACTACGTTTGTGAATCAGATTTTATTTATTTATTTTTCCGCTTTTTGAAGTATCTCAAGCCGGTAGCTTTCTCACTGTCTCCGCAAGCTTCCCCGTGTGCCAAGGCTAATTAATTTCAAAGGTGTTCATTTACTATTTTAATGTGCTGCAAAAGAGCAGTTCACCTTGGCCTCTGCTAGAAACACTTCTGTTAATGGAACATGTCATGTAGATAAACAGACATGAAAAGGCTGAATTTGTAGAGAGGAAAAAAAAGAAGGCAAATAAGATGGATCTCTAGACAGTGGCTTTATGACAAGATTGATCAAAGACGACGAGGCGAAGGAACACAAAAAAAAAGTGCTTTGAAAATGAGATCATTAGGCGGTTATTGTTTGTTCTGAGCACTTTCTCCCGGATGGATTTTACCTTTAACCTGAAAGCGGGATCTCTGGCGGCCCGGCAGACTGCGTGCAACCACTCAAGTCGCTGAAAGATGTTCTGTTCTCGCAAAGATGAAATACCTGTAGCTGTGCATCGGGGCTACTTACCACAGTCCCCTGCATTACTGTACTCCGCTGAAGCAGCCTGGTTTACGTCAGCCTGGCTTATTTTGACATTAATGGATCGTGGAGCTACAGACACATTATATAACTTCTATAAATACACGTATACATGCAGCGAAGTTTATGGATTACTTCAGACTGTGTAACATAAAGTCAGAGAAAAAGTACAGTTGCTTTCAGACTGCATTCCAACAGTGAGATCTACTGGACAGTAACATGGGCAGTGCTGTGATCACACTAGCCTCTTTAAACTAGTCATTGCTAATTACTTTTAAGGCCCTGTATGCCAATTCATGTGCAAGCCACTACATCAGACTGGTGCCTTCGTCACCCACCGGTCCGACGCCTCATTGGACCAGAACCTGCAATGCAAATCTCCAATCGAGTCTTGCACCTGTATTCAAAAGCCAGTCAGTCATTCAGGGCTAGCATCGGGATGCTACTGTCTACCTTTGGTTACGTTTCCTGCTTCAGGTCAGTTAGGATTATCAGAATTATTTCTATTTGCTAAATGCCAGAATGAAGAGAGAATTTTTGAGATAAAGTTTTGTTACTTTCTTCAAAGTCAGAAGTTTAACATCCACTAAGATGCCTTCAGACTATTTGGGGAAGCCCAGATGATGATGTCATGGCTTTGGAAGCTTTTGATTGGTTAATTGACAACATTTGAATTAATTGGAGGCACACCTGTGGACACCTCAAACACATTACTTCCTTTTGTGACAACATGGGACATCTAAAGAAATCAGCCAAGATATCAGGAAGAGAATTGTGGACCTCCAGATGGTACAGTTTCCAGATGCCTGAAGGTTCCACGTCCATCTGTTCAAATAATTATATCAACTATAACCACCATGGGAATGTCCAGCCATCACAGCGCTCAGGAAGGAGACGGTTCTGTGTCCCAGAGATGAAGTGTTTTGGTGTGTAATTGAACTGTTTGGCCTTAATGACCATCGTTACATTTGGAGGAACAATGGAGAAGCTTGAAGCCTGAGAACACCATCCCAACTGTGAAGCACAGGGGTGGCAGCATCATGCTGTGGAGGTGTTTAGTTGCAGGAGGGACTGGTAGACTTTACAAAAGAGATGGCATCATGAGGAAAGAATGTAGAAATATTGAAGCAACATCTTAAGACATCAGTCAGGAAGTTAACGCTTGGGCACAGATGGGTCTTCAGATGTACGATGACCTTCAGCATAGCGCCAGATTAGCTACAGAGAGGCTTCAGGACGACAAAGTCAATGTTGTGGAGTGGCCATCACAAAGCCCTGATCTCAATCCTGGAGAACATCAGTGGGCAGAGCTGAACACGTGTGTGGAGCAAAGAGTCCATGAAACCTGACTCAGTTGCAGGTTAGTGTAGCATGTTTAAAACTTAAAGTACACGTGCTCCTTTCACTAGATTTCTTGTTTAGTTAAGCAGCCTCCTCTGTTTTTAGTGACTCCTTTAACTACCTGTTTTCAAACAGGAACCACTTCCAGCTCCGGTTAAAACCGTGTCCACGTGGCTGTTTTTGGTACTTCCCTTCCTCTGTAGGTCACAACACTTAATCTCTCTCTCTTGGCTATACCTCTAACTTCTTAGCCGCCCTCACTTTGAGATCCCTGGCAGAGGGTTTTCGTCTGTTCCAGGGGTCCGGCTGAAAACTAAAGGGGACACAGCGCTTGCAGTCGGGGCCCTGCGGCTCTGGAGAGAAATCAGGTTGGCTGAGTCACCGGCCTCTTTGAAGTCCTTTCTTCAAACATTATTGAAGAGCTGTTCTTTATTTTATTAGAGTTTTAATATCCTTTGAACTGTCTCTCATTTCTTTTGAAATAAAAAACTTCTTTCTTTTTTTTTTTTTTACCTTTTCCAACACTGTATTGGTCTGAATGCACCAAAGTGTATTTTTAATCTGTCTTTTGAAACTTAAACTCAAAAGTATTTTTTTACGCCTTTTCAGTGACAGTGTCATATTTCTGCCTTGTGTAACTTGGATTCTGAAAATTGCATTGAAAATAAAGCATTAGTAGTAAGTAGTAGAAGAAGCATTAGTTGCCAACTAGTTCTAGAAACCTACCAACGCTGCATTGACCTTCAGTATGGACTATTTGTCTTTACTATCTTGGCATCAGCAGAAAGAAAGCTTCATTGGAGAGCTAGAAATTTACTTCAAAGCATCTGAAACCTAAATCTATTCACGTACATGGGCAGCTATCATAGACTGTATAAAAGATGGACGTAGCAACCGACCCTGAAAAATGAAGCCAACCCGGAAGTGTCAGAAACCTGCCTTAACACTACATCTGCGAGCTGCTGGCTCCAAAAAGCCCTGGCTCCCATAGACTGGAATTGGAAAAGAAGTGATCACAGCATTCCTCCAGCTCAGGATTGTTTTCTTATTAGTTTTCATGGTCAAGTCCAGAGATCAGGTGGCCAATCTGAAAATAAATCAACACTGAATTTTTAAAAAATCGACAACATTTTGCGGGGCAACAGGCGTGGCTGGCTTGATTGACAGTCGGCAGCGACCATACAGATGAAGCGAGCAGAAGGCGGTAAATGTGGGCGGGCAGAGAGGGCCCGCCTCTCAATCTGTCTGACCAATCGCTGCTCCTATGGCTCCGCCCCCCCCACGATTTTTAGCTCCAAAAATCCAAGATGTCAACCAGGAAGTAGCAAAACCCTGGCTTCATGTTCTCAGTGCACAAACCAACGGGTGACGTCACGGCAGCTATGTCCATCTTTTATACAGTCTATGGCAGCTATACAGTATATTGTATAATGCTGCATTATTCAGAGCTTTTTTTAATTAAATGTTTCAGTGTAAGACGGCTGCTTGTGATGCTTTTATGCATCCACTTGCTTTATTTGTTGAAACACATTGAAATAAATGTGATTTCCATCTATCTAAACAGCCTTATTGTTTATCCTGGCCACCTTGCAGTGTTATTAGCACGGCTAGCATTAACCAGGTGCTCACCCTCTTATCTACCTAAGAATGCCTTCTATTCAAATTGCGTGCATTAACAACAGCACGGGCGAAGCTTATTTCCCATTTGTTTGTCGTGCACATTAAAAAAAAAAGGAAGCTAAGAAGCTTACTCTAACGCATAAGCCTGCACATGACCACTTCACACGCCGGCTTTACAATTAAGAATCTAACATGCAACGCTTAGCGGTGCATGGGAAAGGTTATGTGAACAGAAGAGGCTGTCAGGTATTATGAATAGTTTTAATGAACTGTGCACGGCAGAGGCTGGGTGTTTTAGAGCACCCACGCGTAAGTGGAAGTAAAATATGTAGGTGTGTAATGACATAAAGAATCACATAATATCAATAATAAATAAAACCAGCATGCCTGAGTAGCCGCCGCTGCTTGATCATCCCTGTTCATTTAGACTGCATCCTCCGGGTGAATCAGGCACCTGGATGAATAGCTCGGGCCTCACATGACTAACTAGAAACTTGCAAATGACACGCCGCACGCTGATGTATATTTATATACAGTCACGCAATATTTCAAGTTCTAAAAAAAAAAGAAAAAAAAGATGCTGAATTGTGCACAAGGGCAACCTTTCCCTTTCCGCCCAGCGAGAACACCTCCGCCGTGCTGTACTATCGTGCTGATGCTCTGAGACCTCGCCTCCCACTCCAATCTCTGCTCCATCTATGAATAATTATAATGATCGACAGTTGGAATGACAACACGTACTTCAAGCTTTATTAAGTCAGACTTGCAGTATCACCGTATCAGCAAGCAGATGGGTGGTGGCGGTGGTGGTGGTGGTGGGGGGGAGGTTTGGGAGAGAGAGAGGGATGCAAATAACAAGGAAGAGAGATGGGGAGTTGGAAGATGAGAGCGTGGAAGGGTTGGTGGGGGTTGAACGGAGGAGGAGAGTGTGTTTGTGTGAGAGAGAGGACGAAGACAGAGGGTGAGGCAAAGCGAGACAAACAAGCTCTGTGTATGCGCCGCCGCAGCCTCTACACTTTGAAGCACACGACCGCGGCGGCAGCGGCGGCGGCGGCGCAGGTCCTCGTGCAGACCGCGGCGAGGAAGTTCACATCAATTATGTCATGCTAATTTCACATTAAACCTCCTCTCGGCGCAGGTGGGCGGAGGAGAGCCGCGCGCTTGTTGATTAACGCCGCCGCGATGGCGAGATGGGCCATCTGCAGCCGCATCCACACTAGAGAGAGCGAGAGGGAGGTAGGAGGGGGAAGCGGTTAGCAGAGGCACGGCTCGACTACGTGACACCGCCTGCAGTATGAGAGCAGGTGATCACCCAGGAAACGAGGGGGAAAAAAACCACCAACGCCCAGAATTCTTCCTTCTTTCTTTCCATCAGATTCATGAAATGCACTCAGGTATTACCCCAGCAAGCGTGCGACCCCGTGGACTCCTCGCCTCAGTGGCTTCTTCCAGCCTCTCACTGGCCTCGTTTTTTTACCCCAAAAAAAAGCATTAGCATGATGAGAAGCATCACTTACATAACTTTTGTATCACTTATGCATTCAAGTCTCTCTATTTTCGAGATATGAAGTTTCGTTAGATTTCCCAGCAGCAGATTAAAAACATTCTTGGCCTTTTTGGAGTTTGCTGACTAAAAAAAAACACCTTAACTGCACTTAAATCTACGATGTTTAAGGTATTTGCCGTATAATTAATGCATCAATCTCCGAGCTATACCATACAACCGACCCTCCGCAGAACATAAAGCGTGATGAAAAACTAAAAATACACCAACGATAGACACGCGCGCGACGCTGCTGCATCTCTGCAGACTTCACACTTGCCTACACATGCACTTATCTGGATTCCTTGTGAACTTTGGTGGGTGTGTGTAGGTGCCGTTGATGGGATTCAGCACAAACCATCTCTCCAGCTGCCACTTTGGAATGCAGCGTATAGCGCCGAGGTGCCACTATTTTGGGGGGGAAGAACGTATACGGAGTCGAGCTTTTTGGGCGCTTCGTGTTCGTGCGGGTGTCACAAAAATGCATCTGTTATTGAGGTTCATTGTTCTTTGTGTTAACAGATGAAGCGATGGGCTTTTGTTGTTTTCTCCTACGGTGCAAAGTTTGGTGTTTCGTGCAGTTTGTACTTCTACAAGGGTTTATACCAACTTGGTTTTTTATCAGTGAGCTGCCATCTTCATATCAAGCTTTAAATGATACCAAGGAGCGTTTTTTTATAAGAATTTCTGCTAAAAAAAAAAAAATTAAACATCTTTTAAGCGCTATCTGATACAGCTTCTTATCAATGTGGCTTTTACTGAAGTATGTCAGTTATGTCAAAGGCACACGTTTCTGGAATCAAACCTGACGATCGAGGGAAAGGACACCTTCTGCTGAGCGCTGCTGTATTTGATCGGCCGATACATACGTTTTATTCTTGCTTGAGATAATAAAAAAAAAAAAAATGTGGACGATCACATCAGAGATTGAGGATACTGGGTAGTTTCAGCAGTGCGTGGACATGCTACAGACATTTAACTGAGTTTTGCAGCAGATGATAAGCATCTTATGTTCCTGTTTCCTGTAATAAATAACATTTAGGTGACATCATGTCGGGCTGCAAGGTG
>NW_007578044.1:471992-484399 GCF_000690725.1 Stegastes partitus | reverse complement strand
CTGCCAAAGCTTTCCAGGTTGAAAGAGGCTTAGAAAACCTAAACACCAAACCGTACCAAACAGAACAATACTCTACATACTCTGTTACACATACAGGCGGGTATCTGAGTATCGACAACTGGCTCGGCTCTAATATCGTTTTGTGTAGAAATAAAAAGCCCTGTCATGGAGGAAAGAAAAAAAAAAATCGACAGAGGTACGTTCCATCTTCTTAAAAAAGGAAACCCCTACATTCAGTGAGGATTAGCCTGACTCAGTAAGGCGTAGCTTAACACAAAATGCCCAGCAGTGACAACACATAAAAAAATAAATAAAAATAAAAAGCAACGTTTTGCTCAGCGGATTCTGCATATTCATCACACTGTCAGGTTGTGTTACAGGCTTGTGTTTCATGTGTTTTTTGGGTAATTCTGTGTTGGTTTCTACACTTTTTAAGAGTTGGGTTCTGCAGAATACGTCCCTCTTTAATGCAGGAACAAACTGGCTGCTTGTGCATTTGCAGTTTATTTAATTTACCAAAACCTTTCCTCAGACAATAAACATTTTAGATGAAATAATGAGAAGGCTAATCAAATATTCCAAATGTGGGATCGTTTTCTTTTCTTCTTCCTGTGCAACTTTTGACAAAACCAGCAGGACGCTCCGCCCGCTACACGAATCGCGCTGTCTCAGCAGATAATAGGTGTTGGGGAATCTACGAGTGTAAAACCCCCCCATTGCAAGTGAAGTGTGAATGACATAAAAGCTAATTAAACGTCCCACATATCAATGGCTCGACGGCGCCTCTTTCAACACAGCTGATTAACTGTAATATTCTAAGGTCTTCTGTATGCACACTGGAAGACGATCCCTTCAGAAATCAATTGATCTATTTAAGCATGTGGGTTATTTAGAGATCATAGCCTCGCTTTAATTGCCTTTTTGGAAGAAAATGTCATCACAATGTTGAAGATAACAAGATCAAAGAGGCATTCAATTTTCAGTCATAGTAAAGTAGGCATAGTCAAGTTGAAAATAATTAAAGGGCTTTTAACAGAACCCGGTTGTCACATAGTGCTTTCCCAGAGCAGCTGAGCAGAAGCATCTCTTTGTTTTTTTTTTTCCCGGCTTTAATGGCGGCTAATACGCTGTAGGAGTTTGACCTGCAGCTACAGCAGCACTTCAGCCGCATCTACACATCTGCATTAAAACTCGGCACCTTCGAGCGCTTCATCTCGGCGAACAAAGACATGGAATTCCACCGCGAACAAAAGCCTTGATCTGAATCTGTTTTCTTTTTCAAATTGACACTCGACCGCTGAACCAATTTTTTTTTTTGTAAAACAGAGCTGGTGAGGTCTTTTTTTTTTGGGAGCTTTTAACAAATCTGATAAGTGCAGACAATAGCTTCCTAGGCTTTAGTTAATGGCTTCTTTTAAAAGTTGTGATCAAACGTGAGTGAGACGATGGAATCAGGTGTAATTGGGTTATTTAACTAAGGAACGGTGTTGTTAACCCTATCGGTGTCCCATACTGGGAAATAAAAAAAAAAGAAAACCGTGCACAGAAAAGATCCAAACTGTAAGTGAGGAGGAAAAGGAGGTCAGGAGAGAGTTAGTCGTGTGAGTGACTGAGAGGGATTTTCGTCAGTTGCACAACAACAGAGGGAGGCATTAGGGCTTGGCACAGAGCAGCTCCCAACTGTTGGTCGGCTACAACGGCAATGAAAGAAGCTGCTTTGAGAGTGAAGAGCTTACTTTAATTATCAGACACAGGAGTCAACAGTATGGTGCATTGAGTGTGTGTCTCTCTCTGTCTATCTTCCCCCCGAGATAGTGCTGCAGACGACTTCTAACGCACAGCGCCATGTGATTTTTGACACCTTTTTTTTTGGAGGCTCCCGAGAAGACGACTGGAGCCACGTGAACTCTGGCTGCAGCAGCTTAACATTTCAGAAGGAGGTTTATGCAGATGAGACAGAAGAGAAAGAAGAGTGAGAGGGAAAAAATATACTGATATGAATCACTCGAGGTGGAATTATAGCATGAATGTAGTATAAATGAGTAAGCAGGAACAAGCGGCGGTGCTTAGTGCTGTGATATAATGGCTGCTAAGTACAAAACAAGGTGTGCATCCGAGGGTGGGCAGAGCCTTTTCTTTTTGTCTTGAAGCTAGCTTAAGAGCAACCCTTGATCGTAACATTTACCTGCTCCAGTGGAGCTACTCTGCGGTCAACAGAACAAGCTGGAGGCTTTGCTGGGCAGCAGCCTCTCCTTCACCTGGTCAACTAACCGCGTATGTTTCACCACGACAGGTGTCTCGGCTAAAAAAATAAGCCATGTGAGAAACTACAATGGCCCCTGCATGCTAGAATGGCCATTCGAATCCAATTCTGCACTGACCTGATTGGGTATAATGTCTTTTCAGCGGGGTAACAAAAGGCACAAATTGCAAGCATTGTAAGAGTCTGTTATGCATTACTGAGCCTTTTCCTTGAGGGATAACTTATCCCTAAAAGAACAACTTCTACCATGTACACTGTCTGTGTTCCTTCAGGTTCTCTCTGACAAATGATTAAAGAAGGAATAATTTTCTATTTCCATGTCATAACACATAATCGGCCCGTCCCACATGGGATTATATCACAGATCTAGTCTGAGAAAAACAAGAGCCTGTGGGATGCAGTAGGAGCTAAAAACCCAAATTGAAAAGCACCATTACTCAAACAGCATGAACCAAAAAAAAAAAAAGAAAACTGCCATCAATCCTTCAAGAAAGAAGGGCTTTCTTCCTGGATGCTTTGGGAATATTTTGCTGCAGATGGCTCTGCTGTAATAAATCTAACAAATTCGAAGAGAATCATTTTGCAAGAGTGAGAGCTGTTTTCAAATGCTGGGTATTTAGATTGGAAATGTCGTGCATTAAGACCTTCATTTGCACAATGCACTTACAGCACACCCTGTCTTTCCTGTCTCAAGCACTTGTTTGGAAGGCCTGGCTCCGGGAGGATGCACTGGCCTCCCTGATCCAAGCGGACCTTTCCAAAGACCCTGATCCAAGGAGGGTTTTGAATTGCACTCATTCTAGTGGCACATCTGAAACCAATTTGCTCCGGAAGACTCTATCAAGAGCTTTTACCCCAACATAAAAAGGCTGCCAGGATCACGGGGTCTGTGAAGTGCTTGGACAGTGACACAATTTTCATACTTTTGCTTCCGTACGCCACCACAGTGGATTAGAAACGAAGCAATCGAGATGTGATCTGAGTGCAGCAAAACTATTACATTAGACATTGAGGGAGTACAGCCATTTTTTTTTACAGACTCCTAACTTTTAAAAGCTGAATTATAATTGGACAGATGACTGATGTGTAGTTTAATGGACAGGTGTTGCCTGATTTCTTGATATTTGACGACAAAGGACGGAAGGATTCAGGGTGTTCGCTCAATACAGGGTCCAACAAGGGGTCAATATAAGAGCAGGGTAGTAACGACCCGTTACGCTGCTGCCTGAAAAAACTACGCTCCAAATTGGGCCGCTATGTTGTTTTCGAGGGTATGTAGCGGGAAAATATTGAACAACAAGCACCGATGCAGTTTCTGTATAGTCGTCGTCGCTGCTAATACTGCTAGCGACCGAAGACGTTAGCCGTATTCGTTCTCTCTAAAATCCTGGCCCCAACCCTAACCCTAACCCTGAAGAGAAGACTGACTTAATAAAACAAGCCTATCAGAGAGATGCAAGAAGCTTAGGAGTGGCCAAAAACAACTGTTTGGTACATTCTTAAAAAGAAGGATAGGAAGGTTAGCAACACCAAACAAACTGGTAAGACCATAGACGAAGCTAAAGTGGAGGATTTCTTTTCTTGACAACATTTAAACAAAACAAGAACATTCTCAACGAAGAGATACCTTTGTGGATGTCAATACAGAGAGTTTACCCCGAGACAAACCGCTGGTAACACTCAGGAAGAGAGATAAGGATAGAAAACATCCAACAAAGTCCAGTTCTGTGCAAGACTCTTTAAAATCAAGCTTAAACCAGAATGACGGGAGGAGACGAGGATGGAGAAGGGAAGAAAGGACTCCGAAGCAGACCACATCATCTGTCAAACATGGTGGAGGCAGCGTTGCAGCGTGGCCAAGCACAGCTGCCAATGGAACTGGGTCACTGGTGTTTATTGATGACGCGACTGCCGTTTGAAGTAGCTGGACCAATTCTGAAGTGTCTGGATCTACACTTTCTGCTCAGTCCAACGCTGCAGAAGCACTTCACAGCACAGATGGATAACGACCCAACGATGTCCCACAAAAAGGTAATCAAGAGCTTCTCAAGGCAAAGGAATGCAACGCTCCTCAGCGGTCAGCCACCTAAAACTCCAGCCAAGTGCTTTTCACTTACCGAAGACAAAAGTGGAAGCAGAACGACTCGGAGCAGACCTGGCAGAGCGTCGGAAAAGGAGGAAACTCAGCACTTGCCGTCCGTGGGTTTTAGAATTCAGACAGTCGAAGGATTTGCATGCAAGTATTAAAAGTAATTGGACAAACCAACATAGTCATAAATATAGGGATTATTTTTGAGTCTGTCAAATTGGAAGGACTATGTAAAAAAAAAAAAAAAGGTTTAATTCCTAAATTGTTGGTGCAACGCTTTCGTTAAACCCCTTGAATTAAAGCGTGATTGCCTCGTTTCGGATCCATTGTGTTGCAGCACAGAGAGGAAAACGATGACAATACTCTCCACCCAAATACTTCTGGACCTGAAGGTCAAAACATCAGTATATTATGATTATCCTCAATGTATATCTACACGTTAGTATTTGTTGCTATGAAGGACATCATCTAAACTTTACTGCTCACGGCGATGCCCCACAGTACCTGGCAGGCATCATTATATACAGAAAGCAAATGAAAGCTTCATTAAAGCCGTTTTTTTTCCCCTCTTAACACGGCATAAGGCAAATCAGCAAGAGATGTGTAGCTGTGGAGGTGTACCCTGGAGAACTTCTCGATAATATCCCAGAGCGACAAAGTGACAAAGACACGAAATATATTTACCAAGTGTTTTTTTCACAACATATGTGACATATTCACACCCGTTAACAGACGCCAAGGCAGACCTGAAACAGTTGGGATGAAAAAAAGCTCTGAATCTTTCCATCGCCCATAAAGTTGGAATGATTTTTGTGTGAGAGTGTGACGTCCTGAACGTTGACACCATCAACAAGCTTGTGGACAGGATGCCATCATCTGTGTCAAGGGGCGGCCAGACTCAATGTTAGCGACATTTGAAAGAGTAATATTGGACATTCTTGTGCACTGAATGTGTGTTTCATGTTAAAGGGACCAAGGTTGAAAAATTGAAACAAAACCCTTAATCTGTTTGTTCAATACCCCCAATTTAATTTAATCCTGAATGCAAAAGTTCATTGTGGTTTAATTTCTACTGTGATATGTGCTGTGTATGTATTGTGATATCAATAAAGTTTTGAGAAAATATGAGGGGTTCATTTGCAATAACAGATAACTCCATTATTGTAGATTTGCAGAAAATGTATTTTTGTTGTTGTTTGCTTGAGATGATATCAAAGTGAAGTTGAGTGGATCTGACTCAGTAGAAATGACAAAAATAGAGGTAACTTAGATCGATATTGTCTCAGGTAGACGATGGAAAAGTAGGTTTTCTGAAGGTTTATGAAGATGGAGTTATCAGTTTTTGCAAATGAACTCTTCATGTACACTTCATCGTGTTGTCACAGTCATTTCATGAGAAGCAGTAAAAAAATATCTTATTCCAACTTTATGGGCAACAGTGTGTGTATATGTATATTTTAAAAAATCAGATATAAATATAGATTAGAATATTATTAAAGCAGAATGATTAATAACTAAATATTGAGTTCTCGCTCCTATTAACAACCATCATTCTTCCACTTTTTAGAGATTCAAACTAGTGCCAAATCTATTTATTACATATATCAGCGGTCCCCAACCACCGCAGACCAGTACTGGGCTGTAGGTCATTTGGTACCGGGCCTCACAGAAAGAATAAAAACATTTAATTGGTTTAGTTTTATTTCCAGCGGAGTCTGCAGGGTGTTTTATTTTGAAAAATGACTAGCTCGTCTTCCCGTTACTTCCATCTGTGCTTGTTTCCTTCACTTGACTTTCAGTTTTTATGCTAAACCGTCAGTCTAACCGCGAATAAACAAGCAAACATCTCAGGAGAGACTCGATACTGAGACAGAAGAAAAAGTAAAACACATATTTAGCAATAAAAAGTAATTTTATTTATTTATGAAACTTTTTAATAGAAAAATAAACAATTATTTTTTGTTATGTGACCGGTCTGTCTTGCTTAAAACCGGTCCGTGGTGCAAAAAAGGTGGAAGACTGCTGCCATATATGCACTTGATATTTTATTTATTTCTTTATTTATTTATTTATATTTATTTTGGACATTTCCTGTCCTCGGGGAGATCAGTATCTTTGCTACCGTTGTGATCCTTGTTCGACTCCTCCACCCCTCACGAGCGCCACTTACTCGATTGCTGCCAAACTTGCACCTAAATGTGCTAAAAGTACAGAAAGGTGGGAAGCAACTGGACCAACAANCTTAGAGACAGACAACCAAGCACACTCACATTCACACCTACGGACAATTTAGAATCACCAATTAACCTCAACATGTTTTTGGACTGTGTGGCAGGAAGCCGGAGAACCCGGAGAGAACCCACGCTGCACGGGGAGAACATGGAGACTCCACACAGAAAGATCCCGATGCCCCACTGGGATGCGAACCTTCTAGCTGTGAGGCAGCAGTGCTAACCACCTGCGCCACCTTGCAGCCCGCAACAGATGAATATAGATCAATATAATTAAAGTAGAATGATTAAAAACTAAATATTGTGTTCTCACTCCTATTGTCAACCATCATTCTTCCACTTTTTAGAGATTCAAGTTATAATCTGTAAAACTAAAGCAAACTAGTGCCAAATGATCTATTTATTACATATATCAATGGTCCCCAACCACCGGGCCGCACAGAAAGAATAAAAACATTTTATTGGTTTAGTTTTATTTCCAGCGGAGTTTGCGAGGTGTTTTATTTTGAAAAAATGACTAGCTCGTCTTCCCGTCATTTCGTCTGTGCTCGTTTCCCGCACTTGACTTTCAGTTTTTATGCTAAGCCGTCAGTCTAACCGCGAATAAACAAACAAACGTCTCAGCAGAGACTCGATACTGAGACAGAATATAAGGTAAAACACATATTTAGCAATAAAAAGTAATTTTATTTATTTATTAAACTTTTTAATTGAAAAAAACAATTATTTTTTGTTATGTGACCGGTCTGTCTTGCTTAAAACCGGTCTGTGGTGCAAAAAAAGTGGAAGACCTCTGCCATATATGCACTTTATTTTTTTAATATTTATTTTTACTATTTCCTGTCCTTGGGAAGATCAGTATCTTTGCTACGGTTGTGATCCTTGTTCGACTCATCCACCCCTCACGAGCGCCACTTACTCGACTGCTGCCAAACTTGCACCTAAATGTGCTAAAAGTACAGAAAGGTGGGAAGCAACTGGACCAACAACCAAAGTGACTTATATCTTATTATCATCCCTCTCGTGCCGCCTCCCTCCTCTTGTTTTTTTTTTTTTTTTTTGCCGCTCTCTCTCTCTCTCCCCGGCTCGGGGATTCATCTGGAGTGTGCTGTGAACTCCTCTTCTCAGTGGGCAACCGCGAGTTCTCCTGGCTGAGAGCTTTTTAAAGCCCTGTGATTGCAGACCAACCTAGGGCTAGGTATTCACCTGAGACTGCAACGGTTGCCATGGCAACACCCACTGTTGGCCCTGGGCCGGCACAAAATAATGCACACGGGGAGGTGGAAAGAGTGAGCGCCTGAGCGGGTAATCCATTTGACAACACAATGCGCAAACATGCCAAACCTCTATGACTCTTATGTTTCATGCAGACCTGACTCAGAGTAGATCCCAGGTGGCATTTGAGTCTTCAGATGTTTACCGTCCCCCAGCTGACGGAGAGCGTATTTTTATTGCGCCTCCGAGGTATGAGGAAATAAAGCGCGGCTTATTGGATCTCGGGATGTGGGCAGTGAAGGATACGTCTCGTAGGCAGAGCGCGAAACTCATAAGAAATGCAAACAAACATATCGATCGCTTTAATTACCTTCATTGTCCTTCAGGGTGAAGTTGGGATTAACCGGCAGCTGGCTGGGCAGGGCGAAGGAGAACCGCTGTCCGTTGGCGAAGTCGTCCTTATCCACCGCCGTGACAGTCTGGATCACCTGACGGACGTTCAGAAGGAAAATCACTTTCCAAAACACAGCACCTGTGACGTTTAATTAGCCGCCGCAGAATCACTCACTCCTAATTGGACAAGGAGCCGACCGGCTATCCGAAGCGTGTCTCGTGATTTGTTTATCATAATTGGCCGGAGTCACGGTGCCGCTGACCTACAGCCGAACGGCCGTGTTGCATTTCCTCCTCTACCTGTGTACGCCGCCCGGAGGGAAAGTGTCGCCGCTTTGGATCCGAGAGCGTTCGGTTCGTGCCGGTCGCTGGCGTGTAACAGCGACAGGGTTGCTCTCGGGGCGACCTCGCTGCCACTTTTGTCAGATCGCCAGCCTTAATTGGTAAAAGACACAGCGAGGAGCGAGGGGAGAGCTGGCGTCGGGAGGGAAAGTGACCTAACAGCCCCCTGTCACCACGGGAAGTTCTTATCTTCAGATTTGGAGCGTTGTTGTGCTGCTGCGACGTTTTTTGTTTTTTTTTTAGGACGGATGTGGCGGAGTGCGTGGGCGGTCGAGGGGAGCAGAACTTCTAACGGTTCCGGGGTTAAACCGTAATGTTGTCGCCTTTCATCGGGTGTGAAAAGCCAACTAACTGCCACTCCATTATTGTTAAAAAATCGGGATAATGGGATGTTTGGAAACCAGAGGAAGCAATACAAATTGGCTGTTAAGTTGAAAATGCCTGCCTGAGGAAACATTACTTCATGGTTGGTTTCTGAGTGGGTGCAAAGTTGTTTTCCTGAGTGTAGTTTTTTTTTTTTTCTTTTTTCTTTGGAGCATAATGGCAATCTAATGTGTCTCTGCTCTTGTTGTTTCTTTTTGTTTGAATTTATTCAGTGATCTCGGAGCTTGTACGTACAGAGGTCCGGCTGCCAATCGTGTACAAACACTTCAACAGAGACGCTATTTGAAGCTTCAGATTCGACACCATCACAGCACTGGCACTTTTATTTCCCACTCGTTTTTATCACATTGGTGCTTTTGCATTACGACACTCTGCAGATCTAAAAGTCCGACACTGAATCAGCACATATTATTGGCAGATATGCCGCTCCAAAGACTTGAACTTTTATTACAAGTTGTTGTGTTGAAAGTAGAACCTGTTACAAAAAACAAAAAACTATATATATATTGAACAACAATTTACGATTTCCCTGTTCTGTTAAATTACAGATAATAATTAACAAAATCACATTTAAAAAAATAAATATTAATTTATACGCTAAACATAAAAACACAGGGCAAAACTGTAAAAAGTGTCCACTTCTTTTTATTTTATTTAGTAATTTATTTTTTAATTTATTCTTTTACGGCATTTGACTGTAAAATTTACACTTTTTAAAATTAAATTATTATTTTTTGCTGTAGTTAAATCAGCAAAAACAACATTAACTTACAGATTTATGCTGTTATATGAAAAAAATAAACATAATAAACACTTTTTTTTAAATAAATGAAATGGTAAATCATCATTTTGCTTGTTTTAAATTACATGTAAAATGATAATATCAAGCAATAAAATTCAAAAATAAATAAGCAAATACATAAATATATACCAACTAAAAGAAATAAACAAACAAACAAATAAAAAATGTTCAAAATGAAACATGATAGAGTAAAAATCTCTGGTTTTACAAATAGTAATTTGTTCCTTTATAATCATATGGTAACACATTGCAATTTTTGACTGCATTTAAATCCACTAAAATATTTATTTCCACTGTTTTAGAGTGTTTGAACGTTATCGTGTTGTCTGTATTTTTGTACTGACACCTTTGCAGCCAGATGTTCACGATTCTTTACAGTGTTTTAAGAGTTTTGTTTCAAAGCCTTTTAACACTAAAACTCCCCCTCAGAATAGGTTTTTATCACCTCATTAGCGTGTCTATACGGTGTGTTTTTAATGTGCTAGACGACACATCGTGAGCCAAAACGGTACCACAGCTGAGCATCTCCACATCTTGCAGGTTTGACAGGCTCCTTCTGCTCACATACAAAACCCCTGAAGCTCCGTCTTATCTAAATAACTTTACAGCACCACATCATCCCAACCGACCATTTTGCTCTCTTTGCTTTCTTGTAATTCGTAGAGGTTCTAAACGGGGTAGCTATCAGGCTCCTCTGCTGTGGAATCAGCTCCTAGTTGGGGTTCAGGAGTCAGACATACCATCTATACTTGAAAGATTAAAACTTTCCTTTTTGATAAAACCTGTAGACGGAGCTGCTCAGGCGGCCCTGAACCATCCCGTAGGTGTCTTGTTATAGGTCTAGACCGCTGGGAGAATTCCAATGGTGCACTTTTCTCTCATATAATTTGTGTTTTGTCCTGAAAACCTGAACAGAGACTTTCTTCAGAATCGTTTTCTGGTTCAAACACGTATGGATGAATTACTGCAAAATAAATACAGACGTGACTCGATAATCCGACACTAAATGTAAAACCTTCTTTTATGTCGGATAGCAAGGCTGTCGAGATACAAAGAGGGCTTGATGCTTGAAGGGTCATTTGTTGTTTATAGTTGTTATAATAGCTAGTGTATTGTCAGAACACTACGCATCGCTGGATTTATAACTGACCAGTGCGCTTGTGAACGGGCCGTCGGTTGACATCAAAGGTAAATACGTTCAGACAGCAGCTAAAGTGACCCAAACCCGATTTCTTTTCCTCCTATGCAACCTGTATCTGGTCTATTCGTGACAGTCTGACCAACACAGATCCAATGAATATCAGAATATTCGGCGTGGTCGGGGGACCACCTCCACCCCGGGGGAGCGCTCTGATGGGGTGGAAGTGGCCGGAACACACAGGTACTACTTGGCTGCTGATGCTAGTTTAGTTAGCGCAGGTCCTGGAGGGCCACAATCCTGCATGTTTTAGATGTTTCCTTCTTCCAACACACCTGATTCAAATGATCAGCTCATCATCAAGCTCTGCAGAAACCTGATAATGATCCTGATCATTTGAATCAGGTGTGTTGGAAGAAGGAAGCATCTAAAACATGCAGGATTGTGGCCCTCAAGGACCAGGATTGGACACCCCTGAGTTAGCAGTCACAGTTCTGTTTCCTCCATCGGTGGTGGCGGGGGAGTGGCAGATACGCTCCACTGTTAGCATCCATGTTTACCTCTGCAAACACTGAGCATGCTCGCTGTGTGTGACGTCGTCGTGTCCTCTTCTTCTCATGCGGGATGCTTTTGTTCACACAGCAGATCACATGCAAGTCGCATTTAACTGGAAATGTGAACAAACTCACAAAAAAATCGGATTTCACAAAAAAATCCAAACTGAGCATTAAGTCCTGCAGTGTGAACGTAGCCAATCTGTGGGATTGTTCAGTCAGATAATACGCCGTCATCCTGATTGGTGACATAAAATATGTCGGAGTTGGAATCCAAGGCTGTCGGTATGTCAAGGATGTTTTTATGGGTTCCATTCGTTTTTCATAAAAACCTGTCGGATAGCAAGATTGTTAAGGGTCGGATTATCGAGTCACGACTGTACTTGCAATTGAGGAATTCTACATTGATTGCAGGTGAGCTGGTGTGCTCAAGCTGCAGCAAGCAGAAGGCAGGGAATGCAGGGATCAGTTTAATAGAAAAAAAAGATAAGTATGTAATTTTGATAAAAAGAAATGAGTTTTTACGGGTTTAATCGATGCCTGCAGAGGGACTTTTATCACAGTTGCCACGGGCTCAGACCAGAGGCGGAGAGGAGGAACCGCCTGGAACCACAGCCCCGGCAGTAATTTCACCTTTTAATTGGAACCAGGCTTCCTGTTCCCACTTTGACAGACACCCGTCAACCAATTAAGAACCGCTCCGGCGCCGCCGTGCAAGAAATTGAAATGCAAGCAGGTTCTAAAGCATTAATGAGCAGCTCTGTTCTTTCACGTGTCGTCGTCGTCGTCTGAATGCGGCGACGCGCCACCGACCCGTTCGACGCATTAGAATTCTTCCCACTTAATCCCCGGGGCCAGGAAGCCCGCAGCTACGATGTAACCTTAATTCAAATCTAATACAAACTTTTCATTCAAACTTTTCCTCCAAACTATTAAAAACGTATTTAGTTGTGTCTTCCCGGTCTTTACTCCATCATCCCTTTTTTTTTTTTTTTT
>NW_007578044.1:464773-471083 GCF_000690725.1 Stegastes partitus | reverse complement strand
ATGTCAGTTTAATCGAAGATGCATAGATTTGCTGTTTGTCACGGGCACCCTGAGCCTCACAAAAGCAATAAATATTTGGGATGAATGTTACACATGACTTTTCTGTCTCCAAATGAAGTGCCCTTGAGCAAGGTAGTTAACCCTCGACCCCTGGGGCACCTTCCTAAGTCTGAAGTGTGAAAGTGGCTCCTACTACACTGTAAAAAAAAAAAGAAAAGAAAAAAAAAAAGAAAGAAAAAATAATAGTTTTTAACCACAATTTACGGCTGTATCCCTGTTTTGGTAAATTACACATGACAACTTGTAAAAAAAAAAACAAGAAAAATAGTATATAAATTTACATGTTAACAGTAAAAACATAAACTACAATGGATTTTTTTTTTTAAAAAGTCCACAACAAGAATTAATATTTAGGAAATAGACATTTGCTTTTTTTTGTTTGTTTTCTTTTTCTTGGTAAATTATTATAAGTTTACAGATTTTCTCTGTTTGATCCTATAAAATGTGCATATATTATAAAGTCTGCAAAATTATGATTATTTCCCCATTTTAGGCCAATTTATAAAAGAAAAAAATAGATTCATGACTGATGATTGGTACATTATTATTTTACCTGCTAGTTTACAGATTTTCCCTGTTTTAAATTACAGACAATAAAATAAAATAAAATATATAATCATATAAAATCAGCAAAATCATGATTATTTTCCCAATTTAGGTCATTATGTGAAATAAGAATGATCTAATCAAGATCAAAAAATGGTACATTATTATTTTATTATTATTATTATCCCCTGTTTTTAATTACAGATAATAAACTTAAATATATAGATATGATCCTATGAAATGTGCATATATTATAAAATCAGCAAAATTATGATTATTTTACCGATTTAGACCACTGTATGAAAGAAAAAAATATATACATTCATGATTAAAAAATGGTACATTATTATTTAACTTGTTAGTTTACATATTTTCCCTGTTTTAAGTTACAGATAATATCTAGTAAAACCACAGAAAAGGGAAACAAAATCCTATGCTGATTGTAAGAAATACACAAATAAATACATAAATAAAAACTGCCAAGCCCTGCACAGAATATCCAAATCAACAATCTGTATTTTTAGTCAAATTTACAGCATAAATGTGATCATTCTGAGTCTCAGATGCATCAGTTTCTGTTTAATAACAGCAGGTCGAGCTGCACTAAACCCTCGGGCGTTCAAGACAAATGCTACACATGATTTTTCTCTGTCTCCACATAAAGTGCCCTTGAGCAAGGTAGTTAACCCTCCACCCCGGGGGCACCTCGGTCCCCGACTGAGGAGAGGTTTTGTTGGGTTCCTTCCAGGTTTTTCTTTCTTTTTTTTTTTTGGCGCGCGTGTGTGGCGCGAGCAGAGCTCTAAAAAAAAAATAGCATGCTTACTCAGCGAAAGCAAGAAGCCACACAGGTGCACTCGTCTTTCAATTAAACCAACGGCTCCAGATTCTTCTACTTTACTTAATCTTTTTTTTGCATCAAAGGATTCTATACAGTACTTTTTTTTAAATTAAGGTTCCGCATTATAACACATTCCTCAAGCTTTTGTATGCAAAAAAAAAAAAAACCCTCCCACTAATTCAATCTTACACTTATTCTCTAATTCAGCTCCTCTCTGCGGATTGTGTGTCTCCTGAAAGCAGGATAACATCTCTGCAGGATGGCTTTCGCAGAGCGCCGCGCCGGGTGCTTTGTCTCCCCGCCATGACACTGCGCGTCCTTGCTCATTCAAAGCGGTAAAAATTTATCATTCTGCCTTTTTGACAGTGTCTTGGCGCGCGACTGTATCCTTGAATGCTAAGGAGAGGTGAGGAGATAACGGAAACATTAACATGCAGCATCCCCGTCGCTTGGCTAGAGATTTGCCTAATTGTGATTACAAATTACCCCGAGTTACCTGATAGCAATTCCTGAAGTTAGCGGGGCTTGTATTGATTTAATTAATTTTCAATGTAGGAGAGGACATTGAAACAATTGGGACTAATTTGATTTTGTAGTTAATTATAAGGAAAATACACTCTAACCTATTTGAATACGTTCTAATCAATATGCAAATGATATCCTTCACCCTTGTTTTCTTCAGACTTTAATTGTTAATTTCACCATTAAATGACTCGGCGCTGGGCTGTGCTTAAATACTGTTAGTGATTACCGCACCGCCGCTGCTAATAATGCTATTTGCTACGCATCTCGCTGTATTGAGAGCTGGACGCGTATTAAAAACGCGGCACCTTTTCGCTCGTTAACTGCTGAACACGGCTGAAAACTTGAAGCAGTTGTCTTGCTAATTGTTAGTGAAAAGTTCTCCATGTGTTTCCTTTCAATTATTATTGAAATAAATCAAGATTTTTGCAGCAAATAAGTACATATTTTTCTCTGCAAATTAAAAAAAACCCAATTCTGTGACATGAAAATGACTAAAATATGAATTTACTTCAATAAATTTGACTAACTGGTCACCACCAGTAATGAAAATGAACCAATCACGTCATGTTTTGGGCTTTTTTTCTGCTGTAATTAGTGGATTATTAGGTTTTAGGTGTCTCCATACATCTACATAAACACTACTTAAAACGTGCTTTGCTTAGTCGGAGTCTGTGCGGTGCAGATTCATGCACTCATTCCTCTTTTATGGAACCTTTCCTTTGTTGATATTGATTCTGACTCCAGTTTTACCCTCTATGAATTTGAACCTGGACTGCTGTCTGACAATATGATCCCCTCAGGGTGTCTTGTTATCTGGTGGGAGAGCAGGGAAAAAAAAAATAAAAAAAATACAACTCAGGGCAGACCTACAGGACATGGTGTGTATTTTCTTCTTCTTTTTGTTGTAATTTCTACTGTTTAAATCATGCTGTCGCGGCGCCGAACACGCCAGTGATTTGAATGCAATTCTGATTTATAATGTCTCCTATTAGCTTGAGGCTAAACAAAAGGCAGCGCGGAGAGAAAGATCAATCTCTTAACTGCCTCTTTCGGGCAGCTGCATTTCCTGTGTTTACTACAGCTCGGTATGAGCGGTGCAGGCTTGTACCTCCTTATCTGCTTATTTACCTTCTACAGAGCCATAAAATCTGCTTTTTTTTTCTGTCAATATGAATGTAAAATATGACTGCTGAAACTGGAGGACTGCAACAAAATTGAATTGTTATATCATGTTAGTGATGAAACAAAACATGCAAAATTAAGTTTGATTACTTGGAGAGAGTCTAGACGTAGGAAACATAGTAACATGGCAAGAAGTTTGGACCTTAAAGAGCCCATATCATGTTCAATTACAGATCCACAACTTGATGTTTGGAGTCTAATAGAATATGGTTACATGATTTAATGTTCCAAAAGCACATTCTTTTCCTCATAATGTACATCGCTGCAGCATCTCTTCTCACGCTCTGTTGGCTCCTGTCTCTTTAAGGCCACTCTCCTTAAAGGTCTGCTCTGATTGGTCAGCTGGCCTGACGAAAGCGAGATTAATCCGAGAGCTATGGTGCGAGCAGAAACAGCTCTAGCGAGGGAATAATGGCGGGAAATCATGTTTGATGGCGTGCTAAACTAGCGCACTAGGTAGGCGCTAAGTCAATGTGTTACATGATGATGTCAACAAGTAACAGAAGAAAAGGCTGGCTTCAAACAAGGCATTTCAGGCCGTGTTTTTGTGGCATTGAATAGCTCCTTCAAGGTCTTTATAAGTCTGCAGATGTTTGCATGTACAAAAGCGACAAAATAAACTAAATTAAACAGAAACTCAAAACACACAACAGAAGCTCTTTAAGAAAACCCCATCGAAGCCCAGCTGGCTTTACCTCTTCTCTTTTATGCATATTCACAAAAAGAGCAGACAGACGTAAGTCGTGCATTTTGTTTGGCTCATTACTCACAAACTTGGCAACATTTGGTTCATGAAAAGCAAGCTGGGTACCTACCAACCTCCGAGGCCATTACAGTGATGTTGTGCCAAGGCATGGCTTCCCTGTCCAGAGGCTGCGTCGTACGTATAAGTCCGCTGCTTTCGTCGATTCGGAAGTACCGCACTCCTTCCTCTTTGCTGTCCAAGAAGTACCTGGTAGGAAAGACAATTATAATGTTTTACTCCAGAGAGACAATAGACCTTATACTGAGAGGACATCATGGGTAAACATAGCTAAGATTTGCACATATTTGTGGTTGGGAAGTTCAACATAAAGAGTCCTAAAAGCAATTTATAGGTAAAATGCAGGACAAACTTGTTGCACCATTTCAGGCACTCTTAAAACATCTATCATCTAAATGAGATATACTGTAAATGCAAAGTCATGCATTTGATTCTGCAGCAAAATATTCATCGAGGACTATCAAACTGGCCTCAGCTTTCGTACAAAGTCATTTAAATCTACAGTTTTAAAAACTAGCAGCTGCTTCCGATTACTGAAGCCCCCATACGCCACACAGGTTAAGAGCCTTGGTGTTATCTCTGACGCTACCTTTTCCGTCTCTAGTCATTTAAAAATCTCCCGGATTGTGTTTGTTTCGTCTGTGAATCTCTCCGACACGCCGCCCGGCTGCAACACAACACTCACACAGAAGTCAATTCTTCGTTCACGTCGCACATGAAGCGCTTTGCAATGTGATCCTCCCACAAACTTATTCACCAACTCATCCCAGAACTCTGCAGCTCGGATTAATAAATGTTCAAAGTCCGCCGAGCATGTCACACCTCTCCTGATTCAAGCTCTCCCCCCGTGTCACGACGGATTAACTTCAAAATATTGTGATTAACATTTCAGAATCTTTCCACCTGCCTATCTCGCAGATGTTCTTCAGACCTTCGCTTCCTCCTCATCCGTCTACCGGCATCGGGAGCTAAGACCTGCTCTGATGCTTAATCATTGGAACTGAACGTCACTGCAAAAACGTCTTTCATTCACAGATTTGAACTCATTGCTGCTCTGTTGCTTGCTGTACGTCTATTCACTGACTCCACTGGATGTACGGTGGCCTTCACTGTCATGTAAAATGTATTATTATTATTATTATTATTATTATTGCTGTTCTGCACTGAATAACACTGGAATCAAAATACCTACAATGTAGAAAAGCAGAGGCCACAATGGGGCACAAGGCATAAAACGTGTATGTCAGAGTAAAGTGCTGCTTTAAATAAATGCCACATCTCTTCCTGCTACAGCGATCGCGGTGTATTATCAGCCTGAAATTGCCCCTTTTAACGGTTTTATCATTTTAACAAACGCATGAAAAGTGTTGCCTCCTTTAGCATTGTGGAAGTCATGACGTCCGCGTGTCGTCGGAGTTTCTGCTGCACCTCAGTCGCCATTTTCTTTGAGTAAAAACATGTTTATGAATAATTAAGCTGACTTTTCTTTGAATTAAGCTACAGCAATGCAAACTGTTAATCTGTGAGGAATAGCTACACCTAGCTTGAAACAGTGGCGTTAATATTACTTGCTAGCTTAATCTGGTTCAACCCAATCGAACTGCATGTTCGCAATTCATTTAAGTTGGTCCGACGACTCTCCTTTTCCGCCGTATGTAAGTGGTTTCTTTGCACTGGTGGAACATGAGGAGGCTTAATCGGCTTTTAGCCTCTCTGCTCATGTTGTACAGTATCTGACAGCTGTGACCACAACGCTAGCGCTAAGTGTGACAGAACAACAACAAATAGCGGCGGCTACTGGACCAGTATTAGCATGCAGGGGCTGGAACAATGGTGGGTTTCTGTTGGGCTACGTGATGAATTTTGCATTGTTGATGGGAGTTGTTGGAGAGGAGACTGCCGAAGGAGAGTATTGAAAACCACTCAGCAGTTTTGTCAGGGTGTTTAGCAGAACTTACCCTGAAACAGGTACTCATTCTGTTGCCCTTAAACGGCCTGCAAGTTCCTTCAGTAACATGGATTATTGATATGACTCAGACTTAAGAGGCGTTTGGAAACTTGAAAACTGCAATCCTATAGTTTTAGTGGACTCACAAGAGAAAAACAAATGGTCAGAATCGAATAAAAAGAGGATGTAGTGGTTTGGTTTCTCGTATAGGTCAAAACTACTGGATCCTACGAGGGTACTTCGGAAAGTTCTCGACCTCGCTGATAAATGGTCACAGGAGAAAGACTGTTCTTGCATTATCTTTCAACATGGACATCTTGAGCCTCCTCATTCTCCTCAACAGCATTCATGACCTCATCTTCGCTCTGAAAACGGCGACCAGTGCAGTCTGGGAAACGGATCAAAGTCATGTGATGAGTTAGGTTGATGGGGCAACAGTTCAAAACCA
>NW_007578044.1:459266-461908 GCF_000690725.1 Stegastes partitus | reverse complement strand
TTTGGGCTGAACTGCAGGCAGTGTTTCCACAAAAACAAACTAAAAATGAAAGTAGTGAAAGATTTATAGCAGCTTGAGCAGCCTTTTTGATTTTCCAGTATTCGGTAACACCTTTTGGGCATTTGAGTTTTTAAAGTTTAGCTAAATAAATAATCAAACACGATATATTTGAGTTCTATCCACTTCTAGAAATGATTGTAGTGTTTCCCTTGAAATGCTGGACTTTATATTGCAGTGGAAAAAAAAGATTGAACCAAATAAAATACCCAGATGTAAGAAGTAAACTGATAATTAAACATGAACATTTCTACAAAAATCCTTCAAGTATGTTAAAATAGTAGCGTAATCCTGTGTCTTGTTTGGTCGTTTCTATTTCCCACTCACTCCTTTCATCAGTTTATTTGGTTTTACAGCTGTTTTATAGCTAAAAGGTAAAATAAAAGTCAGCTCCTACTGGCTGCAGATGAAACTGATTTGAACCCACACGGCGCTCGCCCAGCAACTTTTCACAACTGTTCCTGATAATTACGATAATGCACGAGAGCAAGCAGAGTTAACGACCCGCGAAGACCTCGTTAGGTTATTTAGATGTCAATTTCACGCCATTTCTCAACATTTGAAATGTCACTTCAATAACATGTTTATTTCATCACACGCATGGGCAGACTTCTGATGATCAAAGGGAGCCAAATACTGATCCCTGCTGCATTCTCCATTCTGATGCCGGCACAGTTGTTTAGCTTTCAGGGCTCAAGTGGATGTCATCAAAATACTTCCCGCTGCTGCCTTTTTTTTTTCTTCTTTCTCTTTATGTCATGAACACGGGGAGCGATGTACTATAGGACCGGACGTGGTCTCCCACGAGGAGAGCGAGGGAGCTCTTTCATATGTAGATTACCTTCTTGTTTACGACAAATCTTTCACAACGTGTCAGGACTATGACGCGAATCAAAGAATCCAAATTTACCCTGGNGTTCTGACCCCGGCTCGAGCTCTGCTAAGGTCTCCGGGAGCAAATATTTATTTGCTCGTGTTTACGCCCAATTTGGTTAAAACGCGCCAAACCAGGAAACAAAACCTTAAATTAATGAGATTCAGTCAAGCAAAACCATGCGAGAAGAGACGGGAGCGAAAGTGAGTGAAGTGCACAGGCAAGCACAAGCCAACGGGGATGTATTCATGCTTCCGTGATTTTCAAAGCCCCGTCCCACCTCTGAAGCGCATGAATAGAATAATCCCTGCTGCTTTTAAATGGACTTTAGTTCTTGACGGAACGTTCTCAAAATACATATTTCTAAGTCAAGAGCAATTATCTTCAATATTTAATAATGACAAAAGGCAATGTTCTGCCGGCAATGTTTACACTCTTGTAATGGCTTTCCAGCAACAGTGTTATCAAACCAGAAGCCAGGCAGCCTGTGGAATACAAAGCAGAAACCGGCTCAGCTGCTCCTCTCATGAGTTCAAGCACGAAATGAGCATTGACTGTGCATTCCCTAATTTATCTCTTAATGACCTATTTACACCTTTAATCCCGCGTTCATTCTCCAGCGCAGCGCACCCTAAGTCGACAATTTTCAGTTGCCATTGGCGATGGAAACGGCATAGGGATATCAATGCCAGGGTTGCATTTATTGTAAATAATGAAGTGTCTTTTAGCTCGGATTGCCGGCGTAGCTTCCACGCTGCCAGTAGAAATGTGTCACGATTTATTGAATGTTCAGGTTCATAAGAGCACGGAGGCTTTTTTCAGCTGTAAAAGTTTGTCTTTGTCAGCGGAAGAAAAGCACATTATTTGTGGCTCGTAGAGAAAAAAAAATCCACTGAAAAAACACTCCAGCGCTAATAGTTGGTGCGGCTGGTTGTATCTAGTCTAGTGCATTTTGGTGTTAAGTGGTTTTATTGTGGCGTCTGCGGGAAACAAGATGTTGAACCACGCGACGATTACAGAAAACCTTGAGAGAAGAACATCTTTTTTCTTCGGGCTATCATCATGAAGATGTAAACTGTTTCTGTAAATGGCTAATCTGGCAGGTTTGAAAGGCATTTTATCTTTAAAAACAAACGCCAGAATTACACCGTTTATCAGTCAGACACTGTAAAAATAGGGGGATAAAAATCAGCTTTCAGATGGTCCTCAAAAAGCATCTTTACCAAATATTAGCTTAATAAAATCGTGATTTAGGGTTGCCATGGTGATGGCGGCACGCATTGATGCAGCGCCCCCTTCAGGAGACAACGAAAGTGAACATTTTCTTGTCTATCCCAGATGTTCATTCTGCAAAACTTGCGGCTGGAAGACTTTGCTGGGCGTCAGGACAGTGAACTGGAATTGTGGTGATCGGTTGTGATGTGGACATTCTACACCAACACGGAGTCCGATTGGAGACGACGTCGGCAGTTACCCGAGAGAGAAGGAAACGCTACGAACGTAAACAAAGGAGGAGGAGGAGAGCCAGGATCCATGCTAAGCTAAAGGCTAACCCCTCCAGACCAGCAGGACCGTCCTCCTACTCTCCAATGTCCGCTCCCTCCACAACAAGCTGGATGAGCTACGTTTGCTGAGAGAAACCCTCAGAGAGTGGAGGGACTGCTGTGTGTCTGCTTTAACAGAAACATGGCTCCATGACAGCATCCCAGAC
>NW_007578044.1:434550-457672 GCF_000690725.1 Stegastes partitus | reverse complement strand
ACTTGTGATTTGGACTGTGTGGGAGGAAGGCGGAGAACCCGGAGAGAACCCACGCTGCACGGGGAGAACATGCAAACTTGAGCATGCATATGTTAATTTATGTTTCTCCCTGTTTTAATATTCAGCTCGGCCCGACCTCCCTGCTCCTCCCTGCTCCTCCTCACTCCTCTCTCCTCCCCTCCAGCCTGCAGCTGAGCAGAATGCAGCATCAGGAAGACGAGGAACACCTGGCTGTGGAGGCTGGGGAAGCTTTAAAAGCTCATCTGCTCGGCGGTTCTGCCTCCGTCATGCTGGCATTCTCCCGATTTGCTTGTTTTGCTGTTTTGTTCCGTTTCCACCTCGGCTTATTATGGATCGCTGCCATTTGTCGCCTCGGCATGTGTGTGTTCTCCCCCTGAACTTTGAACCAGTTCATGAGAATAAATAGAATAACGAATCACCACAAAAAACAACTTTAATTCTCCTCAAACTAACTGAATATTTGCTTAAAACTCTCAGACTTTGTTTAGAAAGTTGCACTCTTTGAGTAAACCGGCTGACAGCTGTGCAGAATCACTCATCCTTCCACTGCGAGGACTCAAAAGTTTAAGATCCACGGCTAATCCGCCTCACCTGTTACATACAATTAGTGTTCATTTCCAGCTCGTTCGCAGCACTTCACCGTGTTGGCGTAATGAGCTCACGTGTCTGTGCGAAACAGCTGTGGTTCGAGAGAATGAGTCTGAAGTTAGGCAGCAGCTCACGGTTTCTGATTTTTGAGGTAAATGGGAAGTAAAGAGAAACTTAAAAACCCTGAGGAAACTTTTTTGTTTTGAGGTTTTGTACCAGTTGTGAAATGGTGCAGGGATCCTATTAGAAGGCCTTAAAGTTGTTGGAAATCCACTGTGAGTTTTGGAAGTTTCCAAAGATTTTACTCCACATTGAGGAAAGAAACTAATCAAACCTGGACTTGATTAACAAATAGATGGCAGGAGCTGATATGAAACACAGCTGCACATTTGTGAAACCTTTATTTTAGTAATTATCTCTAATTTCCTTTGCTTAAAAAAAATAAAATGGTGTCTGTGAAATTGAATATTCCACTTTTTTTTTTTTTTTTTTAAACATTGAAATTTGAGGCTGTGTTTGAACAACGCTATCACAGGAACTATTACAGATAAAAGCCTTAAAATTTCCACTGTTGTTTCTTGTCATGCCATTGATTCAGCTCCTGTAATATTGGACAAGCAGATAAAACGGTCTCTGATTATTAGGGGGAAAATGGAAAATGAAATAAAGCAAAAATGAAGCCCTCTTTAAGCAAATATTAACAAAAAAAATGATGATGAAGAAGCGAAATAGTCTTGTTTTCGGACCCATATGTAGCTGCAGGCCACAATAATGCAAAACAAAACACACTTAATATGAAATACTTGGTCACAAAAAAGGGTGAACTTACTGTCATTGACTTTTTAAAACCGATTGAGCATGTAGGCCCCACAAAATATTTCCAGATAACTTCTGGAGTTTCAAACTAAACTCATTTGTGACTTCAGCACCTTTTTCCTCTTCAAACCACACCGGATTAGAAAAGCATGAATATTTTGCTTGTTAAAAGGAAGGGAAGCAACAAAAATAAAGTTATTTATTAGCAAGGAAATGTGGTAATAGACACAAACAAACCCACACGTGGCAAATTACAAGAGAGAACGACCTTGTGGGTGCTGCTCAAATCAAAAAATTAAAAATAGCCAAAAGTGGACTCTGAGTGTAGGAGCAACAGCTCTTCTTTATCCTGGGTTTTCTATTCCAAAAATAAAACCCTGCTATCCAAAGAAAACCCAAAAGACGGTCAAAACAGCACCCCCGCTCCTCTTAGCAAAGATCAGTATTCGAGTCTGGGCCCGACCCGACCCCCTGGTAGTCAAGCTCGGTGCTCCTTTCACGGAGCTATCACAACAGCTCCAGCATCTATTAGTCTGAAGCAATAACGAGAGGCACATCGGTACGCTGAGAACCCCCAGCTGTGCCCAACTGTCAAGCTGGGCGAGCGTTTCTAACCTCTCGGTCTCCAAATTGCATCTGATCGGGATCTTCGGCGTGTCGGGTAAGAAGGTGAGATGGACCACGCCTCGGCAGCTGGAACCGATCTCACGCAGGGAACCGCACGTTCTACCCAGCATCAGAACACGTGGGGTGCACATGAGCTGCCACGTCTTTATTTTAGTCACACAAATGCTGTAGAATAAAAAGCTCTTTACACAGTGTTTGCACGAGGTTTAGAGGCCTAAATATGGCGCTATCTCATCTAGACGTGGTCGATTGTGGTCCAGATGGGGGGACCAAAAAACCCACACAAATAAGATTCCACCAATTGAACAGTGCGTTTTAAACACCGGTACACTGTGTCCACACAGACGGCGCAGCTCGAACAGCGCGTCAGCAGAGCAGCAGATGCGGCGTACCTTGCACTTACAAATATAGCAGCGCCGCCGATGCTCCGTCTGTGTCTGCTCAGGGTGCGTTCAAGCACAGCATTAGGCTGTAGGTCAGCCGTGTTTTGGAGGCGCTCGGAGGACGCCGCGCGATCGCTGTAAACATGTATAAAATGCAAAGGAAAACATACGCTGTGTAGTGAAAAACACACAAAAAATAAGCTGTTCCGCTGCCAACGTTGACAGCTGGAGCGAAATTGCAGCTGAAACGCTTCAGGTCTTCCGTACAACCAAAAGTGAATCGATGTTGTTACTTGAGGTGTTAAGTTGAGAGAAACTTGGAAGCCTGAAGATGGACAGCAGGCAGAGAGGTCAAAGGATGACGCATTTCTGCAGGTGCGTCTTTCACTCGTTCCTTTTGCCTTTCGTTCCCTCGGGTACTTAAATCAGCTTGATGCATATCGAGCCTACACGTCTGCTCACCACCTCCAGGAAATAGCCATATGCACGCACTTTAGAGTCAAACACTCCGCCTACTTGGATTTTGTATACTACCCAACTGACTGCCAGCGATATGTGCAAATGGGAGCGTTATACCTTCAAATATCCACTCAAACACACGCTGTGACAAAATTTAGCCTGCTTAAGCAGCGTGGGAGGCGACTGGCTGATCCGTGTTTTAACTCGGGGCTTTATTGTAGGTGTTGAGACAGTTCGGTACCTGGACAAACTCAGATGTTTCACTCGTCTCGACTGATGCCGATACCAGCTGTGAGATATTTCCACTGTCGAGGACGTTTCCTATACTTTCTAAACTGCATCCATTGGACCAAAGGATACCAAACAGGCCTCCTGGGAGCTCCAGATTTGTTCATGTGCCAGAGTCCTAGTTTACTTTTGTGACTGTTTTGACTTTTGAAAACCCGGCAGTGGGTTTGAAGGGCATAATATCTTAAGAATATATGAAAAATAACTAAATCTGAGCATAAAATTGTGACAGTCCAATAAAAAATCCCTTTAAATTTGCCAAAAATATACTGTTTGCAGTAGCCAAATTCTGTAAAAAACAAAAAATTCTGACCTACTCAATGCAAAAGTGAAGCTATTGGTGGTCCAGCTGCAACCAACACCAACATTACAAAAATTCTGGGATTTTTTTTGACTGAGCTGGGCTGCTACTAGGCTGAACTGCAGGCTGTGTTTGCACATCGCAGACAGCAGATAATAGAAACAAATTAAAAATGCATTTCGTAAAATAACTATTGCATGTAGTGTTATGGGCTGCAAGGTGGTGCAGTTGGTAGCACTGTTGTCTCGCAGCAAGAAGGTTGCCTCCCGGTGGGGACATCCGGGATCTTTCTGCGTGGAGTCTCCATGTTCTCCCCGTGCAGCGTGGGTTCTCTCCGGGTTCTCCGGCTTCCTCCCACACAGTCCAAAAACATGTTGAGGTTAATTGGTGATTCTAAATTGTCTGTAGGTGTGAATGTGAGTGTGCTTGGTTGTCTGTCTCTAAGTGTAGCCCTGTGATAGACTGGTGACCTGTCCAGGGTGTCCCCTGCCTTCGCCCTTAGTCAGCTGGGATAGACTCCAGCCCCCCATGACCCTAGTGAGGATGAAGGTGTATCTATAATGGATGGATGTAGAGTTATTTGTTTGTTTGTTTGTTCCAAGTATAGGTGACACATGGGGGAAAATGCTGCACGTTGACATTTTTTTTCCCCAATTTTCCTGAAATATATAATCAAAGAAACGTTCTTTTTTCTGATTTATGGCATTATGATTGTATTAAAGTTCTCTCTACTTATAGCTGTTGTTGTTCTGTTTCCATAGAGGTGCAGGACTTTATATTACATTACAAAATGAGCCCACAGTGAGGAGAAACAGGTTACACAACATTCTACTTCCTGTTGGCTGAAAGACCGAAATCCTCTCCAGAGTCATTTCTTATTAAGGCAGAGGAGAGAAACAAGAAGGGCAAAATGTCAAAACTCCCTCCTCAGAACTGACTTTGGAGTGATGTAACTCGTCTCCCCACATCATCAGACGTAACTATCAGCCCAAAACTCATTATCCGAATGATAATAATTTAATTTTCTTGCATGCAGGCCACCAATACATCAGCCGCCAATGGCCTGCATTGTGCTTCCCCAGTCAGCGGCGTCTGTGCTGTTTTTAAGACCCCTCGGCTCTGCAGCCCATGGCAACGCTTTTAACTGTGATCCTATAACATGTAATAGCAGCCGAGGATTGCTTCTTATTGACAGATTAGCAAGAGTTTATCTCGCGAAGGAGCCTCACGTTTACAGCCACTTCATCATTTACAGGATATGGAGAGAATTCAAATGAATACGAGCGGTTGCGGCTGCGAGAGTGTAATGTCATGAAACGGAGTACCTGTTCGGAGCGAAAAGCCTAAGATTAGTCCGCTGCCCAAGGCCAATATCAATCTTTTTCCAACAGTACACAACCGTGTGTTTATAGTGCATACAAATGTGCTAAGCAGTTGTATTGCCTCGGGTTACTTCACAAGCTCGCAGACAAAATAAGCGGCTATCTGATGATGCCAAAAAATGAGACTCACTGTGCGTGCTGCAGTTTTTTTTTTCCAGAGAGGATGTGAAAGCGGTTGGGGCATGTAAAGCATCAGGAACAAACGAGAGGCTGCTGAACATTACACAGTGCATCGACCGGAAATTATGCTGCAAATTCTTGAGGAAAAAAATCCTCACCGTGGTTCGCTTTATTCTAAGAATTGTCACGCAAAGACACCAAACATCAGCTCCTACAAAGACTGCTGTTATTATTAAATATGTGCATACGTATGTATAGACCAAAATGCCAACTAAATGTTCTTATCTAAGAAATACAATCATACAGGGCAGAGATACCGGCTAACCCCTGGAACACTCACAACAAGAGCAGCCTCAGACTGGCTAATTGTATCTCTTCTGATCTCTCGCACGTCTTAAACGAAAAGCACCAACTTCTGCCCTCAATTTGAATGTATTAGGTTGAATATATCAAGTCTATTCTGCTGCTTAACCGGGATCGGTGTGTGCCAAATGACATTTGAACTCCGAATGTGTTGTGTTTGTACATTTGTTAACCTTCTGAACCGCACTGGGTTTCAAAGAAATGAAATCTTTTCTTTAAAAAATGACCAAAATTACACTGTTTGTAAGAGACAGGAGAATGGATTGTCAGATTTTCAAACCTTTCAGACTGAACCGATCATCTGTGACGCGCCACTCTGTTGGGAAATTTAAATCTAAGTCTACAATCATGATATTTCATCACAGTCACGTTATTCTATACATACCATTAATCCCCTCAACACTAGCTATCTTTGGCTTGAAATTCATGATCAGATATGGTTTTGATTAATTCATAAATCCTGAAGTAGACTTGACATCATTACATATCTGGTATCAATCAAAAGTGGACAAGTTGATGGTTAAATATATAATATATGGAAGTTACTCAGATGTGAAAAAGGTAAACTTCATAATTACAAGGGATATATGCAATTAATTATCAGTTCTTATATACTGAGACATCAGCCAGAGTCTTGTAATTAGTTAGTTAGTTTTGATTGCTTATAAACATTTCGGGAAGCGCAAACAGTACGAACGTAAACAAAAGAGGAGGGAGAGCCGGGATCCATGCTAAGCTAAAGGCTAACCCCTCCAGATCAGCAGGACCGTCCTCCTACTCTCCAATGTCCGCTCCCTCCACAACAAGCTGGACGAGCTACGTTTGCTGAGAGGAACCCTCAGAGAGTGGAGGGACTGCTGTGTGTTTGCTTTAACAGAAACATGGCTCCATGACAGCATCCCAGACGGACATACAGCTGGAGGAGATGCAGACAGACAGACAGCTAGCTCTGGGCAGCATCTGAGGCTTCACCATCGTCACACCATCGTGTGTCTGAAGACCTACCAGGACCTGAAGAGGTTCTCCATGTTCAATGAATGGCGGCGCGCATGGACGCAGCGCCCCCTTCAGGACACAGCGAGAGTGAACGTTTAGTGACTTATCCCAGACGTTCATTCCGCAAAACTTGAATAATCCTGAAGAAACGCTCTCTCATCCTGCCTGTACTACTGTGTATGTACAGCAACATGACAATAAACCTGATTTGATTTGATTCATTTTATGACTGACTCGCTTGTTCACATACGGGGATTCCCACAGAAAGTCACCATATACCGGAGCTGCTATGCCGGGCTGCAGTGCTGAAAGGGAGTCATAATCCCAGCCTGGTATCGCGGGCAATCATGTCGACAGGGTTAAACCCTTTGCAGGAACCGGATTTTGTAAAAGTCAGTTCCTCATGGAAACTGAGAACTCGTGTCTGACTCAGATGCAACAAACACTCCTGTGACAAAAATTCAAAGACTTGGGGCTGGACTGGGATCAACTGCAGGCTGTGTTTACACGGAGCAGACAGGAGATAAATAAGGAAACAAATATAGAATGTAAATAGTAAAATACAGCAAACAATGAAAGACATTCAACTTTGTTTTGTTTGTTTTTACGATTTATGGCATTATAATGTTGATACGCAGCTCAGAAGATATTTTTGCATTCTTTTTATTTCTAGACACGGTGGTGCTGTTTTCATTGAGGTGCAGGACTTGATGCTGCCTTTCAGAATGTTAATACTGTTGTTTGCATGATCGACAACATCCAAGTTCTCAGAGTTAAGCCTTAGTATTATATCATGAATGACATGCAGAATTTGGAGGCAGAAACAACACTCGCTTGCTTGAACCTCATCAATGTGCAAAGCCAAAAACACCTCAGACCCGTTGGTGAGGTAATTTGTTGTTGGTAAACCAGAATGCCCCCCTCATGCTAATTCTTGCATGACAAACACATGTTTTATCAGCTAGGCTAATCCAAACAGACATGGTCACCAGGCGTTTCAGGATTTTTTAGAGATCCAACTGGCAAGAATTGGTATGTTTCTAAAAAAAAACAAAAAACAAACAAACAAAAATACATTATTGGGAGCCAGTTAGTTGACAGAGTGACAGAGTTCCATTGGCTGCCAGTCAGCTGAAAGAGCGTCAAGCTTCAAAATAAGCCTCTTAACATTAGCAACCTCTTCTTCCTCCTAATAGCAAGAAAATAAACCTGTCGATTTCCAACTCTAACCAATGCCGCACACCAGTTGCATGTAAATGCCCACAGAGCCGCTCCTCTCCTGGATATCTGTAGTCACTTCTGCAGATTGAACACGCAAATGCACAGAACATCTTACCTGACGGGGCTGTTCCTGCCGTCGGGATCTCGAGCCGTTACGGTGCCCACCTCCGTGCCGCTCGGCGCGTTTTCATAAACATCCATGATATAGTAATCCATAGAAAAGACGGGCGCTTCGTCCACGTCCCCGACCGTGATTTTAAGGGTGGCAGTGTCTTTGAAAGAACCAAGGTAGGAAAAACGGGGATCCACATGCGTGTTCATGCCCTCGATGTGGAGCGTGTAGGCCTTCTTCCTCTCGTAATTCAGAGGCTGTTGGAAGGGAAAAAGGCGCCACGAGATTAGAACGTACAAGGTAGTCGCATCGACAAAAAGTGAATGTTAAACAAATGCACTTATTTGCTATGAGGGGTTGTAATTACTTCGCGGCACCATCAGTGTCAGTTAGACAAATTATTGAAGCTTTGCTGCTTCTTTAAGGTGTATTACTTCCTTGAATTGTTATCACTCTCCGAGGAAAGGGGTCATTTGTCATCGGCCCTGTATGCTGGGAGAATATGACGGGCTTATCGTGGAAGCAAAGGTCTCCAGCACGGCTAGAGGTCAACACCTATACCTTCAAGTCTGTCTCCAAAAAAACTAATTATGGACACTGTTTGCCTCAAAAGAAAGCGCTGAAGTGGGGATGTGCTTACCTTTTTGAGGCTGATGATTCCCTCTCTTGTGTCTCTGTCCGTGGATATGGAAAACATGTTGGCCCCCTCCGAGTTAATGATGCTGTACTTGATATCCGCATTGATGCCAAGGTCCTCATCATTGGCTTTGATCTTCCCGACTGGCTTCCCCACTTGAGCTGATTCAGGGACGTACAGCTGGTAATTTTCTGCGAGTGAACATGGATGTGTACCCATTTAGAGACAGGAAGAGGAAAAAAAAAACTGTTTTAAACACATTACCGACCTTTTCCCCCTGCCCCGCATCAACGTCTGAACGTTCTCCCGAAAAGGGCTTAGCTAAGCAATTTGATTCTGTCACCATTTTTTTTTTTTTTTTTTGTTCCTGAGGGAATGTCATTAAAAATACTCCGCAGTGCTTCGGTTGATGTTAAATGCTAAACCGAGGCCGATAGTGCCGCAGTGGAGCAGATCAAACTCCGAGGCAGATGATTATTCAGAAAATGTTGATGGTTCTGAAACAGTTTTTTTTCACCGCAGCGCAAATGAAAAACTCAGAGCCGAGGGGAATTATTCTTGATGAGGCACTTACAAAGACAAAGAAGCACAACTTTATCATTGCTTAAATTTATCATTAAAATGGGGGAGAATTCAGACTGCTAAACAGAGGGCTGTAATGAATGCTCATCTAATTCAGCTAGTTTGGAAAATTCAGCTGTAATATTAGAATACAGAGGCTCAGAATAAGCATATTACATCACCGGGAGAGGTGCTAAATAGATGTACAGTAACAGGGGAGGCGTTAATAATCCATTAGAATTAAAGCAACGCTGAAATGTTGTGTTTTCTCCGACACCAAAAGGAGAATATGCCGTAAAGAATAATCCTCCTGTCTTTAATGTGCAAACATAAGGAGGACTTCTGATCTGCTGTGTGAATGGTTTCAATAATACCGGCTTTTTTCCCCCCATTTTTACAACTACAGCACAGAATTCTTCTTACAAATGCCTTTTGGCGAATGCCTAAAGCAGCCATCGTGGAAGTCCTCTGCTCAAGGTCAATGATGTCTGAGAGCAGACAGTTTGGCCACAGAAGCTTTACATATTCAGGTTAGTAGAGGAAACCCTTTAACTTCGCCATTGGTTATTTAGCTACATTAGCCTTCTGGCTAATTAACTATAAAAGATGCCAAAAGGCAGTAATTTCCCGAGGGCAACGAATTACACACTGCTGACAAATACAGTGTGCTGTCCCCCAGTTTCCTACATTTTATTCCAGCACAAACCTTCATCTATTTTTAGATGAGTCTCATTTTTTAAACCTCATATTTATTCATTTAGCTAGGAATTGACTGGGTGTTTTCAGGGCCGATATCGGTATCCAGAATGACCGATAATTGCAACACTAATGGTACATATTAACAGCATGTGATAGCAAATACGCTAGCAACAAAAGCAATTTTACTGTTTTCTGTGAGATCCATTGATTGAGACTGAACAGTTTGTTTCCTCCTATTCTGTCTGATGTTCTTCTGTTTTGTTAATATTTCATTGTTCTATCACTTTTATTGCCCACTAAGACCTATATTGTAAAGCTCTGTTAGCTATTGCTTCCAAGACACTGTTTTAGGGAAATCTGTGGCCTCCTCCTGACTTAGCTGCTAGACATTAGCATAGCATTAGCCAAAGTGAAAGTAGGTAATGGCTGGATTTGTTTGACACTTCTTGTTTAGGAAGATTTACAGGTACTACACATTAGCTGCAGGCTAAGAGGACCAGTAAACCTTTAGGGGATAGCCTAGCCTAGCACTGTCAGCAAATTAAGTTACACTGATACCACCAAGTGAATTATTCTTGTGTTTTGAGTGTACCAGGGAAACTAAGCGTGCTTGCGAAGGATGATGATGTTAATAACAACTTCAGCAACCTCATCTTCCAAACACAGCTATGCTAATTCACCGGAGCTGCTCCACTTTGCAAATGTGCTCCTCTGTCCCTGTCCGTAAACAATAGCTTTCATTGATTGGCTTTTTCTCATGACATGTAGCCAATCAGATAAAAATTACAAAGAGCGAGAGAGAGAGCCAGCTGCATCAGAGCCAAAGTAGCCCATTTGAATTATTAGCAGACAATCCGTCAGTAGAAATAACAACATCAAAAACTGAAAAAATGCCAAATGTCAGCCTCAGTAATTGCCCAGGCTGATAATCGGTTAATCCCTACATTTAACCATTATTTTTCGCTAATAGTTCTGCCCAGTTAACAACACTTTTGAAATGTCCCATCTGTGAATCTGTTCTGTTCATCTTCAGGCGTGTGCCATACGTACTCTGAGGAAACGTGGGCGGGTTGTCGTTGACGTCTGTCAGCGTGATGTTGATGGTGGTGGAACCAGAGAGGCCTCCAACCTGGCCTGCCATGTCTTTGGCTTGGATGACAACAGTGTAGTGTTCTCTGGCTTCCCGGTCCATGTTGGCTAAGGCAGTCCTGATGATTCCTGCAAAGGTGGAAGAAGAAAACATTTGGGATTAAAAAAAAATAAAATAAAATGTTCTCATGGTAATATAACATCTGCATAAATATCAACACAAGGCACTACAAAACTCATAGAAGTCCTGCTGTGGATGTAGATTAAGACACAAAAAGAGATGATTGTTATTGTCCTAATATTTCTTTCCCCCCTTCAAAACCTTTTTTTCAGTTGCAGACTACTCACATAGTACCCTATCACTCTTTCCTTTAAAGACTAACACCATAAAACTGCTTCTTTCATCTTTGATTCTCCCGGACTCTCATTGTCAAGGTTAGACTTTCCTCACTTTTCATTATATTTAAAATGACTATGCAACCTTGGATCAGGGCAAAATGTAACTTTCTAAGGCACCCACTCCGTCACATTTATTACTACAATAACACAGCAAACACAGCCATGAACTTTCACAATGCTAACTCAGTGATATATGACTGCACCCTCTGCCCACTACAGAGAAACTGCACACAGGTAAATTGCAACGCAGTAACAAGCTAAAAAAAAAAAAAAAGAGACAGAAACAGTGTTTGGTTCCCTTGTTGCTGGGCAGTGGGAGATTTATCGAATGCAATACGTTCATATCTTGCACATATATTTGTCTGTGTGTGTGTTTGTGTGCGGTCATAACACGTTTGTTGGTCTATATTAGTTTTCTGTGCGGGTCTATATCTGTGCTAGAGGGTTAATTCGCCGTCTTAGCTCCCGAAACCGCATCACCGCATGGAGCCTGATTTAATATGTTCCACCTGTTACATCAGCGTTCGTTGTAAATTGCGCTTTTCCCCAGAGCCAAGACCCTGCGGCAACCATTGAACTTGTGTTCCCGTGAACTTGTGAACCCCGCAATAATGCACAATGGTTGTCCAGGAGCGATGGGACCTGGGAGTCGATGGCGCGGTGTTGGTCATGGGGCGAAATAAACTTTGCTCCTGTTGACTCCTGTTGTGAGTGGAAATCACAACAAGGAACATTTGATAAGATGAATCAAGGCTTTGCTGAGGCCCGGTGATCATGGAGGCTATTGTTTTCTGAGATGGTTTACAGGAGAAAGTGCTTATCACATGTTTTACCTATTCTACAGATGTTCCCCAACCCTGTATCCAAAGAAGTGCCCTCCTATACAATAGCACTGGATTATCAGTTTCATTTTGAAGGCAATGTATTTTCTGCAGGATTATGTTTGTATGTGACACATCAGACAACCAGACTGGTGACCTGTCCAGGGTGTCCCCTGCCTTCGCCCTAAGTTGGCTGGGATAGACTCCAGCCCCCCCACGACCCTAGTGAGGACAAAGCAGTGTATAGATGATGGATGGATGGAATTTGGTGCCAAAATATAACCCAACAACTAGTGAAAACTGACTAGACTAAATGGCAAGTTAAAACAAAAGTTAAAAATGGTCCAGCTTGGGATGTGGACCCCAGTTCTGCTGCTGATTAATGCCTCTCAGTGTTCCACTGTAGCATATTCACTTTTGCAGCCATTGCCCATGGCAGCCATTTTTTTTCTGTTCCTAGCAGAGCCTGAGAATCGGCAAACTAGCTAGTTAGCTAACAAGCTACGGGCAGATCCTGGGCTATGACTATTTTGTAATTAAATGCTGTTTCGTTACTCTTCCTACTGTCAGTTCCAGCTGCAGCAAGCAACTTGTTTCAGGAACAAAAAAAGCTACACATGTTCCACAAAGTGACCCAAACCCAACTACTGTAGCTTCTGAACAAACTTATCTAGTTGCTAAAAGAGTAGATTTCATTTATACATGAGCTGGCTGAGAGCAAAAGCAGAGCTAAAAGGAAAGTAAATCCTGTATAGTTACACAATAATAGTGACAATGTTCAGTTTTATGTTTGCAACTTGTTTTTTGATGCCACCAAGTAGATGAAAAAACAGTTGCAGTAGGTTTAATACAAGATATAATGTCATCTTTAGAGATTTTCTAAGAGACATGAAAGTATTTGGACACATCCGGTTAAATGATCTAATTAAGCAGACTGTCTCACCTAAAATGAAAGAAAAACTCTACATTGGGCAACTGTCATTATCGTCATGTTAATGATCTTTACAGAGTCGGATGTCAGCTCTTGTCGGGGCAAAACAACTGTGTTTAGGCTCCAAACTATTCAAAATGCAGAGTGTACTGAGGGGTCAAACTGGGTTGAAGCCCACCGGATCTGAGCTCCACCTCCTGGCTTCCAAATCTCATCACGGCGTTAAACATCACACACGAATCTGCTTCCAGACTCCGTCTCGCACAAATGCAAAACGTCGGCTTCTTTTCCTTTACTTTATTGAACATCTGTAGCGTCACACGGCAGCCGGATCGATAGCGGCGCCCCCGGGGGGCTGCGTGCGATTTGTGGCACGGCGGCGGTAACTTCATTAATTATTTCAATCTTCTGACGAGTCATTGTGATCTTACGTCGCCTTGTTAACCTAAATAGTTTCCTGCACAGAAAACAGCTGAGCTACAGCGAAAGCAGGACGAATGCTGCACCATCAGAGCTGCGGTCGTACTTTCCTGGTTTCCTTTTGCAGCGTTTTGATCAAGTGGTTTATTAAAGGGAGTTTTCAGTTTTTGCTGCTTAAACACAGTAGCTGCAGCGCAAGCAAAACTTAATTACTCACCGAGGTAATGAAGACTAACAGACAGTCACACTAATAATGGAAACACAATTTATTATACTTAGGAAGCGACTGTAGACTCTTTAGTTGAATCGATGCAAAGGTATGTCTATTTTTATGTACAGCATAAATGTAAATATTTCCTGAACCGTACCAGACAATAATAATATTAATAATAATAAACAGGAGGGAAAAAATAGTCTGCCGCTGCAATCTATTATTGTTTACAGGCCTGCTTACTTGTAGAGTTGTCCTTCTGAGACTTGGCCGCGCTACACAGAGGTGAACTTTTTATCATTTGTATTAATTTAAAAAGATCTCTTTACCCAAATTGCCAAAAATGAAAAGTAAACGCACGAATTAAACACAACAAACATGCCAGGTGGTGCGAGACTATTAAAACGGTTAGATTTAATTCGAAACATCTGACTCTCAAATGCCACCAAAACAATGGCGGTAAATGAAGTTTAGTTGGAACAACATTAATGACTCGCATTCGAGGGAAATTAACGTGTCTTCCCAAAAACAGGAGCTGCTTCTGTAATTCTGGACTGTGGAATTCACTCCCACAGAAGGCCGTGTGTGCAGCTTTTATAGGAAATACCTTTGGCTGATGGAATTAGTCCCTCCGTGTGTTGACTGCAGCGCGGTATGTGAGCTCCGACCTCGCTGGACAGGAGCTCCCGCTTTTCACAAATCTCAATTTAACCCCCGAGCGAATCCACATTTACTAAAATGCGTCTGAAGTGCTTTGTTAAGCGCCGATGCAGATGATTGACCAAGTAAATTATCACTTATGCCAATTATTCTGTTAAGACTGTTTCCAACTGTAGCGGCTTGGATTTCAGCAAAACTTTCGGGGTGAATAAATGCAGTTTTATGATTTTTCTCCATTTCTCAGAAGAGGCAGCTCCGGTCGTGTTATACAATGGGTCGTTTTCCTCCTTCTTTTTCTTCAGGACTCTATAGACAGAAACTAATCCACTCGCCTCAGGCTGAATAATCATTAAAAGTGGGTCAAGGAGCAAGGCAGCCAACAGTATTAAGATCCAAGGGATCTTAGGTTACACATCATCTGTCACACGGAGCAGCAGGAGGTCCGACAGACTGCAAGCGAAACTGGAATCATCAGCGGTGAATCAACAAAAAGGCAAAAAAAAAAACAACATACCATAAATAGCACCACAGACAGAGGAGCAGTAATATCCAAAAACCATACACAGCTGAAGTACAGTGATGAGCCACAACATTAAAACAATAATAACACTGATTATATGGTCACAGTGTGATATTCTGCAGGGAAACGTTGCAACATTATGGTGGGAAACATTATGGTGTGGCTGCACCATGCTATCATTATGCTCAACGGGAAAACAACCCTGTTTAAACCAATTACAGTCGTTGTGGGCGGGACTAAGTGAAGGATACATTGCAGGTGTTTGCACAGGGAGACGAGCACTGTGAATAAAATCGATAATAAACCGCAAAGAAGCTAACAGAGCTGCACGACCCAAATCATCGGTGAAACTTTCATTTTCAGCGCGGTATGTTGCAGCCCTTGTTGGAGCGAGCTGTTGTTGTTTCCTGTGGCCAACAGAACATCCATCCATACATTATCTATACACCTAAATGCTCACTAGGGTCATGGGGGGCTGGAGTCTATCCCAGCTGGACAGGTCACCAGTCTATCACAGGGCTACACTTGGTGACAGACAACCAAGCACACTCACATTCACACATACGGACAATTTAGAATCACCAATTAACCTCAGCATGTTTTTGGACTGTGTGGGAGGAAGCCGGAGAACCAGAACCCACGCTGCACGGGGAGAACATGCAAACTCCACATAGAAAGATCCCAGTGCCCCCACTGGGACGTGAACCAGGGACCTTCTTCAGTGCCACCTTGCAGCCCTCCAGCAAAACATGTATCACCTAAACATTGCTCCTGAACCACCACGACTACTGCGCTCTGTCCAACCCCAGGAGGACAATACCACCCGCCACACCATGAAAACAGCTAAGAAACAGCTCGAGGAACACAACCAAGAGCTCAAGGTGTTGATGTAGCTCCCCGTATTCCAATCTGTTCGATGCACCGGAACAAATCCAAACCCTGTCCATGCACCGATGGGTCACTGCTGTTTTTGGAGGGGAGACCCACACAGTATCATGCTGCTGCTGCTGATCGATGCAAGCTTTATGAGCAGAACGTGTTTGGGAGTCGGCCCCCGGCTTGAAATTGCGTTCAAGCTTTGACCTAATGTGAGACGATTTTGTAATCTCGGCGTAACCTTTAAAAACCTAAACTTGACGAGGTGACGGGGAGCTTCTGAGCTCCGAGTGGAATGTACTGCCGCATCTGCAGCGGTATGAATAAACTCCAAAAGCCATTGATTCCCACCTCCTGTTCATATTTCTCCCGTGGCTCGCGCTTCGAGACTTTTTCAATAAAAAGGACAGGATCGCTTAACTGCTTTAAAAGGAGATTTCTTTTTTTTCCCCCCCTCAATGTAAAGTGTCACAGTCGACGGTGTGTCCTCAAATTGTACTTCAAGGCCACACGGAGGAACCACATGTGAGATAAAACTAGATTTAGAGTTTTTTTTTTTTTTCAACCACATTGCAGTGACTCAGCCTGATAGCGTCCAGAGCTTCTATGGTGTCATTCTGTGTGCATTAGTTCTGCCTGCAGAAGAACAACCGTTAAGTGGGGCAGCAAGGCAAGGCGGGCTTATTTCAAGGGATATCAAAGCAAATAAATTTACTCTGGCTCCCAGGTAGGCTCCTCTTCTGACACAATGTGAAAATGTTTTTGCAACAGCCACATTTTTTGCACCGTTCCCTTTGCACCGTTCCATTTAATTGTTCGACATTAGAATCACTCCTTAATTTAAAAGCAATAATAGCGGCTCTATATCTTGACGCCGGTTCTAGCTGAATGACTACCCTAATTAAATCTGAGTCAACCGACTTGTGAGTTGGCAGTGACTTACAGTCGGGTACGTTCTGTCTTTCAAGTGCTAAGCAGACAAGTGACAGACTGCGCTCTGTTTGAATCCTGGCCCGGGTTGACAGGACATGTTAACTTCATGCTACCCTCCCTGTTGGACATGCCAAGGCTACGCGAGCGATAAAAAACCCGGCGTAGTCGTGCCAAGGTGTCGCCGCGTATCCGTGAACGCTCGATCGCTTTTAATAGCAAATAAATAAATAATCCACTGGAATGAATTTCATCAGCTTTATGTTTGTGAAGCATTAAAAAAAAACTGTATATAAATAATCATGACTGACAGATTTCATATAGAGGGAACTATTATCCGACATAGGAGGGAGGAAAACAAAAAAAGCACACAAAACGTCTGTCTTTTAGGCTCCCGCAGAGACTGAAAATACTCTACATATTCAACATTTTTTTAGTTTTTTTTTTCTCTCTCTCCAAGAATCAGAGTGTTTTTTTACATTTTTGTTGATGTTCTTCTCAAATGCCAGGTCTCAGCATGGATCTGCCGCTTTTCTTAGTTTCAAAAACTAATCAAACCGCTCGCAGCTATTTTTCCTGTAATGATGCAAGCTCTGCAAACTCTCCGCTGGAAGTCCTTTGTTATTAACTGCAGTCTTAGCATTACTTAACCTGGGGTCCTTGAGACACACAGACCTTGGCAAGTGGCCATACTTTCCATTAAAACCACACCAAGACAGACGATGTGACCTTTCAAGTCTCTTATTACCCCTTTACTCGTCGAAGGCGCATCGCTCCTGAGCAATATTTCACGGCGGCGGCGGCGGCAGCGGCTTTAGGAACACTGAGCACACACTGAAAGTATGAGGTTGTTCTCTTTTTTTTTCTTCTTCTTCTTCTTCTGGCTTTGGGAATTGTCCACAACAGGACGACCCGCTGTCAGTCATTTAACATCAAACAAATGAGAGCCGGCTGCAGAGGAAGGCTGATGCACTGCAGCTACATTTCACAATCGCAGGACTGCATTCATCCCTAAATGAAATCCTTTGACAATACAGAAACGGCCTCGGGGGGCGATTTTTTTTTTGGGAAACTCCGAGTACCTGAAAGGTATGTCAGTACTTTGACACAAAGATCGGACCCCTGAACTCCCTCTCCTGACCGTTTCTGAGCTGTAACACCTCAGATAGTCTCCGCTAAATCTCTATGGAGCTCGTCGGTTAATTTAGAAAATAATTGAGAAAGAGCTGACTTCCGTGAACCTGGGCCCATTTGACACAGCGAGGTGGTTAGCCTTTTCCTCAACCTCCCCAGTCTATTAGGGTTGATACCATCGCACTATCCACCTCTTTGTCTGGCTGGAAACTTCTAAAGGAGGACAATCTCCTGGGTGAACAAAAAGGATTATAGGAGATTACTAAACTGCTCTTCAATCTCCAAGCTTCGGGAATCTTGGTTTTGGGCCCAGCCAATACAATGTTATCCCCGCGTGTCTGTGCTCTTACAGCATTTCTGGAGAAAAGACAGATAACATCAGCGGCTATAATAATCATAGCAATCATAATAGTACACGGCTTCTTTTCGCCGTACAAACATTTCTGTGTTTATATCTGACCGAGTCGTGAATGATTTATAATGTGACAGCTTTTTTTTCCTTGATCTAACCAGAGGTAAGACTTAATCCATTAACTGCAACACACACACACACACAAAACGTCTTGATCTGTGTCAGCTCCTTCAATAAACTCACAAATCCCAGATCAGCAGAGAAATTAGCCTATTTAGGATGCAGCGGGGACTCGGGGGTTCTACGTCGTTGCATGTGTGCGGGCGGGTGCAGATGTGAGGTGGGGTTGAGGGGCATTCGAGTGAGACCCGAGAGGAACAGCCCTGATGTCTCTACGGGTTAGTGACGGATGCACGCCGGTGATGGAAGAGACAGGACTTAAGGCCCGACTGTAAAACGGATAAATGCAGCCACCATCTCAGATGTGCTTTTTTTGCTGAGATGTAGAAAACTCTTATTAAATTTTGCTGGCTTTGCAGTTTCGGGATTTGCAAACCATGTAATCAGGCACAGCCATCGCCGTGAATGTTCTCAAGGCAGTTAGCATGTCACCAAGCTTGCCACATCACACTAGTCATACATTGTAAAAACGGTCTGACCATAAGTGACAGAGCTTCCTGAGAAAAATCTACAAAATGCACATCCATGCAATATTTAGTTCCCTTTCTCCGGCCTGATCTACAATCACTGAGCACATAGAGCTGCCTGTGTAACTCCCTGCTGTCCTTGTGCTGTTTTTTTGACCAAAATCCTCTTGATAAGTCACAACATGAGCAGCAGGTAGGGGATTCATGGTCCTTCTAAAAGGGGCACTTTGCTCGGATTTGCGGCTTTTATTGGAAAGTCTTGACTATTCACTCTGAAAAAGTTTAAAGGAACACTCTGAGATTTTTGACAAAAATACCATTTTTTGTATCCGTCAATTCGACATGAAGCCGCGTCCATCAGTCGGATAGCTTAGCAGAACACAAAGGCTGCAAATAAGGGGAAACATCGAGCCTGCTGCTGCTGCTGAAAGGTAAAATCCACTTACCAGCATCTCTAAAGTCTCATAACATGTTATGACATCCTTGAGTGTTGTTGTTGCCATGACGTTGCCAGGCAACAAGTAGAGATTGCAGAAACCCGTCTGTGGCCCACAGCAGAAAATAATCATGTGAAAGCAAGCTTTAATGGTGTTGGTATGCACTTTTCATTTACGTTGGCAGCAGTGGAAACCGGCTGCATCGTCCTGCTTAAGCTAACCCAATATGTGCCTGGATAATTAGCATCTTCAAGTATTTACAAAATGTTCCTTTAAATCAATTTCTTTGCAATCACAAAGAGATCCATGTTTATGGGTAATTAATAGTTAGACTGCTGAAAATGGACTTGCTTTGCCTCCACATGGACTAACTATCCATCCATCCATCATCTATACACCGCTCAATCCTCACTAGGGTCATGGGGGGGCTGGAGTCTATCCCAGCCGACCTAGGGCGAAGGCAGGGGACACCCTGGACAGGTCGCCAGTTGGACTAACTATCTTCACTGACAATCAGCAGCATTATTGATCAGCAATCGACTCGGTTATAGTCGACAGTTGACACTGGAAATGCCGTCCTAGCATTTAAAGGCCAGTTTCGATGAAATGTCATTAAGCCACTGACTCCAGTTGAAGTCTCTGTCATGGTGGCCCAGTGCTAGCTAAACCCAACAATGCTCTTTGCTTCCCAATGTGGAACCACACATAGTTCAAGCACAGCATTAACCAATCAGAGTGTTCAGCTGGTGGTGTATACAGTACTATGGCTACAGTACCTATGAAAAGTATTCACCCTCCTTGGAAGTTTCCCACTTCTATTGGTTTTAAACATTGAATTATGGTCAATTTGGTTTGACTTTTCTTTGAGAATTTACAAAAAGCTACTCTTTCAAAGTGAAATTCGACAAAGTAATGTTGAATAATCAAAACCCTTAAATGCAAAATAAGTGACTGCATAAGCATTTAACCCCTTCAGGTCAGTATGTGGTGGATGCACCTCTGGCCGCAATTCCAACATCCAGACTGGGTGTAAATGTGTCAATCAGCCACATCTGAACACTGCAGTTTTATCCCATTCTTCATGATGCTGCCACCACCATGCTTCATATGTTTGTGATGATGAGCAGTGTTTGAAGTCAACTGGAAGAGGTTTAATTGGTCTGGTAAGAATAAATTTTATTCTTTGTTGGCCATGAGACTGAACAGTATGTTTGACCGACACCAGACATTCCTTCTGCTGAACTCTAGCTGAGCTTGAATATGAAGTTTTTTCACCAGTAGCTTTCTCCAAATGAGTCACTTTAAAGGGGATGAATTCTAATCTGTAAATTACTGACTTTACTTTGTAGAAATCTGTTTTCACTTTGACATGAAAGAGTCTTTTTTTCCCTCAGAAATTCCTGTCAGAAAAGACAGATTACATCAGTGTTGCTTACTTTTAGTACACAAGGTGATCCACGATACATTTTCTGACATGCACGTTCTTCGTCCTTTGCCTTATTGGGTAATTAACAGCAATTAACTGACAATCATTTCCTAGTACTCATATAAAAGTCTGCAGGTTTTCACTTCATCCGCAAAACCCATGTTGTCCTCAATAAGCATCTCCGTTCTTTTCAGACGGTTGATTGTGCTCCACCAGCCAACAGTGAATAATCGAGACACAAATTACATCTCGCTGTGCTTTTTTATATAAAGCGAGGGACACCTCTAATTTTGAAATGGCATAAATACGAAATTAATCATGAACGCATTTGCCTTGTTTAAACTGACATCCTGCCATTTCCTGCAGTCGAGTCATCCTGCATAAATATTGTGTATAATTCCAGGGTAATGTGTTTGATAGTCGTTTTTTTTTAATGACTCACTCGCACAGGGTCTATTGATTATCTGTCCTTGATAGAAACAGTATCGTAAAATTACTCTTGGCTTCTTCATAAATAGCCGTAAAACCATAACAGGTCACAGTTAATTCATCTTCATGTGACCTTTATTTTTTAACACCTACGCTGCATTTCTTCTCTTTATTATGTTGCTAAATTAATAATTTTTATTAATCAAATAATCAAGACCAAGCCGCTGCCATGTCCACGACTGACTCTGGTTCTGCTATCCTGTGATCTCCGTCTCTGAAAGCCTCACTGAACACCATCCAGATGTCAGATCATAAACCTATCAAAACACATCGATCAACCAGAATGTTTTTATGGTAGAAATATGCATTTCTCAAACCCCAGCGTGAATCTGTGCTGATATGTCAGACCACTGGAGTTACACTTCTTACTGCTTGAATGGGCAGAAGAGCTCATTAATGTTATATACAGCTGTGACTCCATAATCCGACACTAAATGTAAAACCTTCTTTTATGTCGGAATGTCAAGATGGAGGTCGAGATACAAGGAGGGCTTGATGCTGGAAGGGTCATTAGTTGACTATTTCATAGTTGTTATAATAACTAGTAGGGCTGCTCCCAATACCACTTTCTGGTCTCTGGATATTCAGGCCCAATTAATGATGAATATCAGAATATTCAGCGTGGTTGGGGGACACTTCCACCCCAGGGGAGCGCTCTGATGGGGTGGAAGTGGCCGTAATGCACAGGCAGTACTTGGCTACTGATGCTAGTTTAGTTAGCGGTCACAATTCTGTTTCCACCATCCATGTTTGGAGCATGCTCGCTGCGTGTGACGTCGTCGTGTCCTCTTCTGCGCATGCGGGACACTTTTGGGTCGTATGAAGTTCACACAGCAGATCACATACAAGTCGCATTGAACTGGAAATGTGAACAAACTCACAAAGAAATCCTCATTGAGCATTAAGTCCTGCAGTGTGAACGTAGCCAATCTGTGGGATTGTTCAGTCAGTTAATACGCCGTTATCCTGATTGGTGACATTAAATGTCGTGTCGGAGTCAGAATCCAAGGCTGTCGCTATGTTAAGGCTGTTTTTTAATGGGTTCTGTTCATTTTTCCTAAAAACTAGGGGTGGAACTTTGACACGTTAATTACGATTAATTAATTAAAACAAAAATAACGCATTATAAACATTAACGCATTTAATCGCAGTTTGCATCCAGACAACACGGAACGTGCCTGACTTCATGGTCCACCGATCACTACTTAATTTTTCTAATCGAGTCCCACCCCTACTACAAACCTGTCGGATAGCAAGGTTTTCAGATTACTAAGGGTCGGATTATCAAGTCACGACTGCATGTGCAATTCATGCATAACTTTGGAGAAACAACTTATGGAAAAGGAACTCAGGGCCACAGAAAATCTTTTTGAAAGTCAAATAATCAGAATAGAGCACAAAAGCTGCCACATTTGTTTTCTCCTGCCCACATTTTCCCCCTCGAGCCTTCCATCAAAATCAGTTGCATCAGTTATGTTTATGTCTTTACAAAGTCTGTGTCATGCTCGTTTATTTTCTTCAGCAGCAATGCATCCAAATTTATTCCTCTCCCTTTGAACGGCATATAAAACCAGCACAGATGCATCAGCTACAATTTCACAATTTTGTTTTATTTATTTATTTTCCCGGTGATGAAAGTCAGTTGCTTTAATGTCGCTTTCTGAATTAATTATTCGGTTAAAAAAACAGTATTTTGAACACAGCTGCCTCAGTGAGTAACTTTGAAATGTAGACTGTCCAACAGAATTGACCCATAATGTGGTGAACGCACAGAAAAAACCAAACATGAGTGGGTGTAAATGGAGCTCAATTAAATATGTGATAATAACAACACAAGAATTAAGTTTCTATCTGTACGTATTATGTGTAGCTTTAATCTGCACATGCTCAGAACAGGAGACGTTGTGCGGAACAGAGTGCAAACTGTTTCGGTGTCGCTGCGACACAGTGTGGGCTGAGACAACTGTCAGATTTGAGACTGAACCCTCTGGGAGTTGAGCTCCAAAACCACCCAGAGAGTGACGCCGACCCCTGTGCTAGCAGCAACAAGTGTGTTTAGACTGACGCCCCGCTCATAGCTATGAAGCAGCGTGGGTTACTTTCTGATGCATTCCCTCCCAACGCTGTTTATGAGCCTCGGATGACTGACAACTTGGGTCCAGGAGCCACAATCCCCCAAAAAACAACCACCCTGCTTCCACAAAAC
>NW_007578044.1:426851-433811 GCF_000690725.1 Stegastes partitus | reverse complement strand
ATTTTCTTCAACCAAACAGCATAATTTTTGCACATGAACTTAACAAAGCTTCGAACAAGTAGCTACCATTGTGAAAGTGCAAACCAAACTCTGATATGTTTGTAAACCATATAGTTTCCTGGATGAAAGTCTTGTTGCTGAATTAAGCTTCCATCTTTTCTGCTTGCCTTCCTATGTGGACTGGAAGTCTTACTTTCGATGGCATATGTGGGAAAAATCAGTTTTGTTTGAAAACGATATTACATTTCGTTCAAAATGTAAATGAGAATCGAGGTTAGTTGTATGTAATTGTGAGAAAACAGGGTTGCAGCATCACTAGCGCGAGCACATATCAGGAATATTCAGTTTTAAAAGAACCACTTCAAGTATCTAATAGGGAAGTATAACAAATTAGGCAACTTTTAGTTTGAAATAAACATTATAAACTCACAGCTAAGCAGCTCAAACACTGAAATAAATGACCAGAGAAAATTAAGCCGTTTATTGTCTTGCTAATCCTGCAGGATCTACAAACGTTAATGCAAGAAAGAAAGAAGTAGATGAAGCAGTAAATTAGATATAATAGGATTATTTAATGTGTCCATAATCCCTAATGCATACATTAATCTTTAACTAAATATAAACGTTCAGCAGGATGAGATTTGTTTAATATTATTGGCTTTGCTTTAAAAAATCTGTGAAATGCAAATCTGCCAAAACTTAGTTGTGACGCTCAAAAGTTGTTGATTTCAAAGACAATGTTTGAAGACTATAAATTTTAAATCTGACAGATGATCAAGTTGATTTGAGCCATTATCTCGTATACTGATGGATTAATTTGATAAACTTTTACTTCACTTTTTTGTATAACTATGCTCATTAACCTTGTTTTTTTTTTAAATGGCAGTCAAATAATATCATAATAAACTCAGAAAGTGACGTCTTGTAAACATTTTTGAATGATTGCAGGCTTTAAATGGAATAAACGCTTTTAAAATTGGCTGCATCAAGGCGTATAATCGTTCAGAAATGGAAAACAAACCCCGTTCTGTGCAGCACTTTAGGCACGGCGTTAGAACAGCAGCGTCTACAGGTGCTTGGGGGACATTAAGGTACAGTAATTCAATTTAATTTAACTGCCGCCAGACATTAAAAAATACCGAGATATTTAGTAAATATTTCAGGAAGCCGAAACAACAGTTCATTACCGCTTCGCCGAGGCTTATATCAGCACTCTCAGGTTGAAAAGTGCATTATTCTGTCCTGTAGCCGTGGTTAATTTACCATTTAATACAATTTCCAAACAGTCGGGCGGGTTTAATTCGCCGCTACGTTTCAGCTTATCAAAGCCGCTAAGCCAGGAAGGAAGAAACCAGGTAACACTGCTCGCTTTGTGTCTTGCTGAGGATTTAGGTCAAGTCTGAGACAATCCTTTGGGCATTCCCTCAATGCCATATGTGCAGGCCAAATGCTATCATTACCCTCTGTCCTTAAGCGATCTCTCCCTCCGTACCTCATGGGTCTTGTAGAATCAGTCACTGCCGCTGCATCAAGCGACCACACCAAGGTCGAGGCGCGCGCGTGTTTTGTATACGTGTGTTCTTTTAATCCGGCTACTAATAGGTGAATTTCCCACGGCGGCGTATCTGCAGCCTAAGCATACTGGGAGCCAGGTACAGGCGGCTGTGAGGAGGTGTAAGCAAAGCTAATGCACTGCGAGACAGATGCAGGAGCAGCTTCATCTCCCCAGCGTGGCGCTCAGAAAGTGGCAGCTCGCCAACAACCGCTGCTTTAAGACTGAGCATATTAAAGATCACATGCGAGCGCGACTCCCTCCATGTGCACCTTTTTTTTTTTTCCCTCCACTGACCGCTGGAGGTCCTTGTCCTAATTTAAGGGAGGAGGGTTGTTTGCCAGTGGCGAAAACAACGGCCGACTTGTATAAATTAATGCGTGGGCGGAATAGTGCTGTGTAGAGAGTGCAGCTGGTTAGGCCTTCGATCACATCCCTACTGTGAATTACAATGCAGACGAGATGCCGAGTCAGCTCGAGCAAAACAAGCCATCTGATGTGTCCAAAAAAAAAAAACGCCCAGCATATGGAAGAGGAAGAGGAGAATATTTTTACAGTGGAAGCATGATTCTAAACAGATCCCCGCTACAGTAACATATAGCTGATAGGACAGAATACGTGGCATTGCATGAGAAAGCCCAGTTTTCATTCAGAAATTGGCATCGCTCCTGGCTCACCACACCACTGTGAAATTGCTCCATCAATCCCCGGCGCCTTTTCCCTCGAGGTGAAGTCAAAATATTCAGCAATTCATTTGTGTTGCTCATTCAGCAAAGAATTCATGTTTTACATGGGCGGTATAGTCTCAAAGGGAATAACAGTTGTTCCAGACGGCAATGAATCAATTCATGCAAGTGGATTGTTGTTCACGTTAACCGACAACCCGCAGACGTCCGTGCACACTCCCAAGATCAAAAATAAACAGAGGCGCACCCACGACATGGTATAAAAGTTATATGTCCTGCACTTTAGAAGCTTTATTAACATTTAATAGCTTCTGGTAGAGGCCTCTCAGACAAAAGATGGATTTAAAATAAAAAGCACACTGCACATGTTGCACGAGGAAACAATGGCTTTTCTGAAGGCATCTCTACAAATGCCTCCTCCGACCCCCGAGGAGTTAGTTATTGCAGACAAAGAGCGAATCGCGTGCTCGACAGTACAGCGTCCATAACTCTGCCGCTTTGGCTTTTATGACGCGCCGCAATAACAGGACAGGATGTTCGCAGCACGATACACACATCAGACGATCAGCAGCAAAGCTCCCATTTATAGGCGCTGCTAACGCGTTCGCTCACCTGTTTTGGGGTCGACGGAGAAATATGGCTGTCCTTGTAGGATGCTGTAGACTATCCTGGCGCTGTTTCCGTAGGTGGGGTCGTCGGCGTCCGTCGCCGTGACTTGCAACACGGACGTACCTGGAAAGAAAAAACAACTGAGTTATTTCCCGATAACAGCCGTCTCTCTGTAAAAGGTTTTTTCAAATGTTTAATGCACGTAAACTGGTGTGTAATTATGTGAAGGGTATCTCCTAGCAACCACGTGTGATGCATTTAGATGTGAAGAGAATTACAGTGATGTAAATGTGGATGTATGATAGCAGGAGTAGACAGAGGTCTAAAATGCTTGCAGCTTTAAGATCACCTGATTTAATCCAACAAAAACAGGGAGCAAGCAATCAAACATGCTAATCTAGCTAGCTTTACGACAATAATATACATGAATTGTTGCAGATTGCTAGAAAAATGTGCCTCTGAAAGGATAAAAATGACGAATATAATGAATGTACTCTGGTATTCTTTACCAGTGAAACATGATCAGCCTGTCAATATCCCGCATCGACGAATCGGCGTTGCGCTGTTGCACAAAAGTTGACCGCGTGAGTTCTGTCAATTGCTGGACACGGTTCCAGTGTTTACCCTCAAATGGGAAAACGTCACGAGTTCAATCATTGGATTTTTTTTTTTTTTACTCCATTGAAAGAAAGAAAAAAAAAAATGACATAAACAAAGACGAACGATCCGAAAACTCGGCGTGATGCTCGCTGCTATGTGGAAATTCAATGCAAAAGCCGCCGTGGTTCAATTTAACACTTCAACTGTTGCTCAGAGCGCATTACAGGCTTCATTAAGCCATTATAATTGCACGATGAGTGCATTGTAATTGCACTACAGGCCCATACAGTAGAATGCATTAGTATATGTAAGGGTCGCAGTCCGGCGTACGCTGTTTGCAAGTTTTATTTAAACATGGAAGTCCACTTTAGTTCTGTGACTTTTTTTAATTTTGCTCTTAATATCGTGTCAACTCAGGGAGGGCCTTTGCAAATCCTGCAGCGTTGTTGTTGTTTTGCACAGCGACGATGAAGTTTCTCAAGTCGTCGTACGATTGTGTTGGAAAGACGTACGTATCAGAGCCTGTACATCTACGGGACACTCGCTTTGCTGTGTTCCTCTGGGAATTAAACCACTCACTCTACTGTGTGCCCCACCAGATAGGAGTTTTTATTTATTTATTGTTCTTGGAAACCTGTGGCAGCAGAGTGAAATGCCAGCCATAATGAACCGTGCACTCCATAGCATGCTTGTGCACTAATCTGAATCTTTGTCAACCTTGAGAATAGATTTGGAGGCTGAGCTGGATCCAGATCTTGTGTTATTATACGAGCTAACTGATGAACTTGTCCCGTGTTATTGGTATAAGTCAAGAAAACGCTCATTGTCACCTCGTATAATTAAGATTTCTATACGTAATAGTACATATATTCTGTTTTCCGTTCTGTTTTGTGCATCTCTCCGTTGGAAACGCTGGTAATAGGCGCACATCACTGCATATTCTTACCGATAATGACCTCCTAATAGGCTGTACGATGTGCTCGGCTTTGTTCGCGACGCACTTCAACTTAAGTGTTCACGTTCTATATTTGAGTGATACATTTGGAAGTGATGAGTGCTGCATTAAAAGGTCTGATTGCACTCATCAAAAAGTGAACAATCAAGAGTCAGCGTGCACCTGTTTACCCTTTGGGAAAAAAAAAAACAACCATTCGCTGGTAAAGCTCTGCCGGGTGTCTGGATTTAACCACCAAGGTCACTGTATATTTCATGCTACACATTTCTTCTAGACTAAAGACATTTATTCACCACCAAGAGACAGAAAAACTCCCACAAAGCGGCCACCAGCACCAGCAGCAGCAACAGCAGGAGCAAAAAGGAAGTAAGACGGAGCCTGGAAACTGTGTCAGCGCTCACCTCTAGCAACTGAAACTATTAATAACGATTCAAAACACTGCTGACCGAGGAGTTCTTGGACTCATCCCAGCTAAGGAGCTGCTGGTTTCAACTCTTTAAACGCCCCGAAAATCTGCTGCAAATGGGATCTGACACCGAGTCTTAAAGGATATCTCAGAGAGTCGGACGGTCGATTGTTTCGAAGGCAGGGGGAGACTTCATACTTTTAAAGACGCCCTCTGGAGAAAATCAAGTTTTTCTTTTTTTCTTGCTAACGTGTCCAAAAAGTGCTTTTTATACGCTGGAACACACATTATGGGCAGATTAAGCAGTCAAGGCCGATCCGAAGCATTTCGGCCTTTTTGTGCGACTATTCTTCTTTAGAATCGATTTGTTAAGATCCAACATGTTTGGCTGAATTACTCCAATAGTACCAAGTTGCCAAGCGTAGTTTTACAGTGCTGTAGGTGAGCTGGTGTGCTCGAGCTGCACGGTAGGGTTGCATCTAACCTATTTAAGGCAGGAAATGGTTGCTTTCATGTAAAAAATATTCTAAATAGACACACAAAGATGACTTTTTAGGGGTTCAATCAACGGCTAAAGAGGGATTTTAGGGTTTTAGTTATAGACTCAACCTTTTTTTATACCTGGACTGTATTTAAAATGGTTTGATTTGAAAATTAGATTTAATCAATCAACCAATATTCAGTTCTAGCAGTCCTGGATGGTTGTATGTAGCATTAGCATCCCGCTGCTAGTGAGGAATGATCCTCTGCAAGTCTTGCGAAAACAGTGAGATTCATTCTCGTTCCAACATATAAATATATATATAGATCTGTCTTAGCATTACGAACCCCACTCACACACTGTGCACCATCTTTACATCCACTTTCATCACCTCCTTTAAGTTCCAATCCATCTATCTCCCCCTGACCTCGCCGGACCACGCACAAAAACATAATGCGCTTTTAAAAGATCAAGGTTGGGCTCTGAAACTGGATTACAACCACCAGGTTTTCTTCATCCTTTTCCTCAACCTGACTCAAGGCTCTTTTTTCTTTTTTTTCTGCCATTTTCTTCATCCTCACTTTCATTTTGGTCATGAAATAAAAATCCCATTGGGTGGATGTGAGCTGTAAGCACGACACTGGGTTAAAGAAAGATGTAATCTTAATGGCAAGTGCTGGCACGGAAGTGGATTTGAAATTCAGAACAGAAAACCTCGATGTTAAGCCTTTTTTTTTTCTCATTTTTATTGTTTCACAAAGGGGTTAGATGTTTGCCTTGTGTGGAATTCCACTCAAAATTAGCGGCAATAACATGAATTGAATCTTAACTATTCATCTAAACAAGCTACCACGCCCGCCTCCGGGTTTGGGAAACCGCTATTAAACGGTGATTTTCCCAGAAGCGAAGCTGCTCTCTCCGTTTAGAGACACCTCATCTGGGAAAGATGCATTATGAAATTGATACTTCCCTCATCAGGCACTCAAAAAAATATGATTGCACCATTGAACGGGAGGTACGAAGCCGTTGAACGACCTGGCACATGCCCAGCTAATCAATTTAGACAGGAAAAAGAACATCGCAACCAATTAGCTGCCACACTCCAAGACGGCCCCCTTTCCTACACTTGGGAGCCCCGAGTATTGACGAATGCAGAGGGGATTAGTGCTGTGGAGTGTGAGGACAGTTGATTGTTACAGCCGATTTGACGCCGCAGACGCCAAACCGAAGAGGAATTACTTTAATGGACATGAGCAAAAAGAGGGGGCGGAAAGAAGAAGAAGAAGAAGAAGAGAGAGAAGAAAAAAAAAGAAGGGCTAATTATTTTCCCCTTCACAGTCCTTGATTTCTTCCCCTGGGTCATCGATGGTGATTGATTCTTTTTGTGCAGCCGATGATGAAGTTTGCAGCCAACATTGAAACTTTAAAAATAAGAAGTCTTGTTAGAAGTAAGTGAAGGATGTCAATACGAGTAAGTAGGAGGTGTGTCAGGAAAGTTCCACGACGAAAGATACACAGGCGTGACTTGATAATCCGACCCTTAACAATCCAAAACCTTGCTATCCGACAGGTTTTTAGGAAAAACGAACGGAACCCTTTAAAAACAGCCTTAACATACCGACAGCCTTGGATTCTGACTCCGACATGACATTTTATGTCACCAATCAGGAT
>NW_007578044.1:421860-426822 GCF_000690725.1 Stegastes partitus | reverse complement strand
TGGTAGGTGGATTTTTTTTCAAAATTTTGGACATAGACCAGCTGTTCCCAGTGATGGAGCCAGAACGTGGCTCATGGGTCGGCCTGGAAAAATCCGGATGGGCCTGATTATGAGATGTTTGTGTAAACGTTTTATGATAGAATAAAATCTGTCAGGCCTATGATACGAAGAATATCTATACCGATGAGAGGATGTACAGCAGAGACCGACACGCCACAATTGGACCTCTGTTAAATGTTACTGTTAAGACACAAAGGGGAAAAAGAGGGAGAGGACGAGAGGGATTTATGTAGGCTGCTTGAAGGTTTATTGTTTTGCTGCTATTCAAAGGGAGACATGTTTTTCTCGGTTTATTTAGCAATTAGCACAAAACTTCCCACTTCCTGACAGGTGAAGTGACAGACAGAGAGCTGCTTTGCTCCAGTTTAGCACCTTGGACAGTTCATTCCTCCTGATAGACTCATATACAGTCGTGACTCAATAATCCGACCCTTAACAATCCTAAACCTGCTATCTGACAGGTTTTTAGGAAAAACTAACGGAACCCATAAAAACAGCCTTAACATAGCGACAGCCTTGGATTCTGACTCCGACAAGACATTTAATGTCACCAATCAGGATGACGGCGTATTATCTGACTGAACAATCCCACAGATTGGCTACGTTCACACTGCAGGACTTGATGCTCAATTTGGATGTTTTTGTGAGTTTGTTCACATTTCCACTTAAATGCGACTTGTATGTGATCTACTGTGTGAACTTCATACGACCCAAAAGTGTCCCGCATGGACAGGACACGACGACGTCACACACAGTGAGCATGCTCAGTGTTTACAGAAGTAAACATGGATGGTGGAAACAGAACTGTGACCGCTAACTAAACTAGCATCAGCAGCCAAGTACTGCCTGTGCGGTCCAGCCACTTCCACCCCATCGGAGTGCTCCCCCGGGGTGGATGTGTCCCCGACCGTGCCGAATATTCATTATTAATTGGGCCTGAAATCCAGAGATCATAAAGTGCTATTGGGACCAGCCCTACTAGTTATTATAACAACTATGAACAATAAATATTAACAAGTGAGCCTTCAAGCACCAAGCCCTCCTTGTATCGCCGTCTTGACAATCCGACATAAAAGAAGGTTTTACATTTAGTGTCGGATTATCGAGTCACGACTGTATTTCAAACTACAAACTACCAGTTTTCCCCTTCAGACCATCAACCAGCACGTCTACATTCAGAGAGTCGTGGCTGCTTCACCATGACAACTGCTGAGCGTCCAACAGTTCCTGGCTGAGAAGAACATTGTGGTGCTGGAGCAACCTCCTTACTCACCCCACCTGGCTCTTCCCCAAGCTCAAGGGGGTCATCAAGGGGACATCATGGACAACATCAAGATGCTGTGACGATAGAGCTGCAGAGGATCCCGGAGGAATCCTTCCAGGAGTGCATGGCGGCGTGAAGGCAGAGAAGGCTGAGGAAGTGACTCCAGGGGGAAAACTTGTAGTTTGTAGTCTGGATTTGAAATAAATCTTTTGTGACACCAGTCCTGAAACTTTTCTGACACACCTCGTACGTCTCCATCACCCATTCATTTAGAGCTCCTTCTTAGAATAACCTATAATATAATAATATCTGTATATTAAAGTAGGGAAGACACTGCTTTCTACCCTTAAATATAACATCCGCCGTGTGCCGACAGCAGAGCAAACCCGAGCAGACATTCTCTGGGAAGAGATTGAGACGTGCACTCGACACACCCGAGTCAGAAACAAACACACCGACTGGCAAAGGCGTTATGTGTGTCAGGCCCGTGTTCATGAATATTCACGAGCGCAACCGGGGAGATATTGACTGTTTATAAAGAGGGCGCCTACAGGTCTATTGGGGTTTGCATATTTAATCGGTTTTTCACATTTCCATCTTCTCCCCGCGCGGAAGTCGATGAAGCTGTTCATTTTCTTTTTTTGGGAGATTTTTTTTTTTTTTATTAAGTATTTCCGCTTCTTTTCAGTAACTGAGGGGATTATTTTAGACAGGCAGATACAAATGGAATGTTTTCAACAAACTGTCAGTGCTGCAAATTCGCTCTCTTATTGTATATTTGAGGCAAAGTCGCTCTGACAGCGGTTTGGACCAACATTTGGACGTGTGTTTCGAGAGAGTTGAATATTCGAGCATCACACTTCTTTTTTTTTTTTGTGCTGTGAGGCGAGAATACCGCCGGACTGAGAGAAGAGGGTGGCTTTTGTTCAGCTAAAAAAAAAAACAGAATAAAGAAATGAAATGTTTGCCACATGATGCTATGAGGAGCAGCTGTCTCGGTGGAGGGGGGGGGGGGGGAAAAAAAAGCTGCATTCTCCTCCATGAGAGTGTGGATGTCGGGGACTGCTGTGGAAGCACTATTGAGTGCTTTATAAAGACCTGCCCACCCGGGAGGGGAAAGCATCCCAGTGACCAGAAAACAAAGATGGAAAAAACACTGAAGGACTCGGCTGGCTTACAGAAGATCAAACATGCTGCAGAACATTATCACAAAGTGGAAAAGCCAGAACGCCGCACAGGGTAACGGCACATTTGATCGCCGCTCCGCTCGTCTTTTTAATCCGGCAGCATTCGGTCACGAGTCTTCGCAAAACAGGGTGTCGAGTCAAAGGTCTAATATTTTTCCTCTTTACCGTGGGGGATAAAAGGGATTATAAACACGAAGTATATCTGAAAAGGAACAAATACAACACTCGAGTTTTTTTTTTTTTTTATCGTCCATTGACAGTAGAGAGCCGTCATCTGAAGGTCCGGCTTATTTTTTTTTTCTACTCACCCACTTCAGACATCTCCGGCACCGTCGCTACAAAGGGTCCATCTGGAAATTTGGGCGCATTGTCATTGATGTCTTGCACTTTGATGATGAATTCCGACTTTGGTTCCAGGGCCTCCTCTGTGTTGCGGTCCAGGGCTTGCGCATGCAGGACATAATGTGTTTTCCTTTCCCGGTCCAGGCTCTTAGTGGCGTGAATATCTCCCGTCTCCTCATTGATGATAAATATAGTCCCGGCTCCTTCCCCGCTCAGGATGTACCTGACAGTTCCATCGCCTTTGTCTGAGTTTGAGTGAAGCTGCAGGGAAGAAACCAGACAGAGGGTGTGTGAGTACAGAGAAGGAAAACAGAGAGTTGCCAAAATCAATCTTGTGGCTTGATTTGGTTCAGAATATGAGTCACTGCTGGTGTGGAAGAAGACGAGACGTAGCGGTGCGAGCTGATTAGTCGATTGGTGAGTTCTTGTAGTTTTAGCTGCTAAAATCTGAATTATATCGTCTGTATATTTAGGTTTTCACCTGAAAACATGAGAAAAGTGAAATTAAGGAGATTATGATGGACATTTTTACATTTATATTTAACAACATTGCTAAAAAAATGCTGCATAAATCCAAATCTAGTCCATATAAAAGCATACATCCGTGCTGTACAACAACAAGTTCTGATTTATATCCACTGTTCTCGAAGCGAAGCCATTTCAAACCGTCTGTACTTTATATAGCGGTGACCTTTGCAGCACGACTGCACCGCACGGTGATCCTTAGCCCACATTTCAGCATCAGAAAACTCCACATCTAACTCAGACATTACATTATTCAATATTCCTCTCTCAGGCTCCGCTGTACCCGAGCATCACTGAAGGAGAAAAAAAAAATACATCTTTAGAGATTACAGTTTTGGTGGGGAAATCCTTACAAGACTGTTAAAGATGGAAGAGCACAGCTTTCTTTCTCACCAGGACACAGAGGAATAAGGGGGAAAACTGAGCCACTTGTTCAGCCATAATTGATACCAAGAGGATTAAGACTTTCATGCCAATAGCTCAGCTGGGTTTGAAACTTTCTAAACGTATTTTACAACACCAGTGAGTTTGAAAAGCGGGGCGCCATGGTAACATCATCATTTGAACAAGTTTGATTTCGCCCATGAATAAAACATGCATTTTTTTTTTTCTTCCTGAGGGATACATCACAGCCGAACATAACAGGACGATCAATTTTTATTTTGCATCGCCAACGCTTTACATACTGGTGGTACTGGTGGTAGTTTTGCATCCATGAGCCACGAGCACATCGCCGAATCCCAAAGCACACAAGCAAGAGTTATGCAAGTCTTTGGAGATGGTAAGACACACATAGCAGGATTGGATAAATAATTCATCGTGTGCACGGATAGATAATGTGTTACCCCGTCTTCCGTTATAATATACACATGTTTGGGGGAAAAAAATGTGGATATTTAAAAGAAAAAAAAAGAGAGGGAGAGGAAAAATAACAATGTGATGATTTATCACATCAAAGTTAAACGACTTGAGCTTTGAAGTGATGAATCACGATTACAACAGAAGCTACGACGCCGTTGACTGCCAATTAGCAACGTCTGTCGGATAGAGAGGAGGGCTGACATTTCACATAACCGGCGGAGCTCCAAAGAGGCCGCGTCGGAAGGTGCAGATGCAACAGATGAAATATTAAAGAAAATATCCTGGAGGATCCGTGAGTTGAGAGTCGTCGGATTCTCGTCTGCAGCCGTGTTTGCACAGAAACGGCAGCCTGAGCCTCGGATGCCTCAACATATGTCTCGGCAAACAGTGATTCTGCAATATCTCGGAGATAATTTCCCCTCTGATGCGTCTGATAAAGGGTTCAGCAAATCCGCCGTTTAAAGTAGATATCGAACACAACAGAAACGCGTCGACTTAAGACCCCGCTTGGCCTCGAGATGAATAAAGCTCTCCCGAACTGCACCCAGCTACTTAAAGCCTGGCAAGAGGCGAACAGTGGTGATGTATGTACGCTAACGAAGCCAAAAGCGTGTGCCAGAAAGAGAAGAGAAATACTCCCCGCAGCAGTCAGCGGTGGAAGGAGATGCTTTATGGAACTATTAATGCATAAGTATAAGAAAGGAAGCTGTAGTTAAAGCAAAG
>NW_007578044.1:418093-420627 GCF_000690725.1 Stegastes partitus | reverse complement strand
ATCTGTTTTCATTATCTGTACTTTCTCTCCCTTCTTTGATTTTTGGTGAGATACTGGATCATACGAATACATACAAACACATACATTTGCTGAAATAAAACCATGTGAGACGTTTAGAGGGGGAAAAAAAACACTATCTTAAGGGGCTCATACACATCTGACATCCACACATAAAATGGAAAGACTCAAGCACAGTGCAAGTACATCAAAACCGTACTTAAGTAAATAACTTGAAGCAATGCAATTACCAGTTACTTTCCCCAACCGCTGCCCAGTGAGCAAGCACGGCCTCCAAAACACCAGCAATTAGACCCATTTCTTGGAACAGATGAAGCAATGAGGCTGTCAAAGAAAAAACTGCGGCAACAAACTGTAACACCACTATGGGGCTTTACATGCCGCTGCTTTTGTAATAGCAAAAGACATAAATGAGGACTTTAATCTGACGGAACAAAAACTGATGCAAGACGCGAGCGTGTCGGCCGTCACGGATTCATAAAGGCTCAAACCGTCTTGAATTTTTGGAGAATTTAAATGTTTTTTTTTAACCTAATAGATTCATTTCTGCATGTAGCTTCCATGCAAGTTGTTGCAGTTTTGAATCTACTACCAGTAAGTTATAATAAATAACACTTGGATGGTGATGTTCCTGAATGGGGACGGTGTTTTTCAGAGACTAGAGCCGAAGACAAGACGGTCTACTTCCACACTAACCTAAATATAGAAGCAATTCATCATCATACCGCTCAATTCATTGAGAGCATTAAAGCCAGCTCCCAGTATTGACCAAACCTCATTATGCTGTATGTCTTCTTTTTTTTTTCGTCTGTCATTGTGTTACGCAATTAATTACTGCTAATCCTCCGCTGGACCTCCATCCTCTGCTGGGAGACATGACACGACTGGAAAAAAAAACCTGTATACCTGCATGAGGAGGGAGAAACTGGACGAATTAGCTCGCGTTATAGCTCAATCTGCTGTATTTGCCAACCGTGGCGGCACAAACAGACAACGAAAAAGGCTCACACACACAGAGAAACCAGTTATTTAACATGTTGAAGAGTGCAGGTCCTCGGGCCACGTCTAATCAAAACCTGGACGAGCAAATAAATCACTAATTAGAAAGCCGGGCGTTGATTGCCGGCCTGACTCTTGATGAGAACTGACTGTCCTTTCCGTGGTAAATATCAAGCCCGTAATTAGATGAGCAGTCAAAGATCCTGTTGAATCAGGTAGTTAATCAGTTGCTAGGTGGTATTAATACGAACCTGCAAAGCAACAGAAACCCCAACCCTGTTTACACGTCGACGCCGGCGCGCACGAGGTCAATTGCCAATTTGAGCCATTTCTGCGTCCTCTCTTTTAATTTAGCGCGAGACATTAAGAAATATTAGGTTCTAGTGCTGGGTGTAGTTAGACAATCAATCCCCACCGATAAATTTAATCATTTAAAGGCTGAGAGAAGAACCGGAGTCATTACCCAACAACAGTCCACTTCCGCGCCGGCTACGAGGAGCGTATATCCACTCCTGCCCAGCAAGCAGCCCTCTACTCATAAATGTAATTTTGCCTCCAGTCAGACTGCTAATTTAGCCATTGACTTCCATCACAGGAGTCGATAAATCATGCTCAGCAAAGTGCGAACCAATGACGCATATGGTGACTATTACCTTCCAAAATCTATGGGTGATAAAAGTGTCAACAGGTTGCGGGCCATTACACAAACATCACCGGCTGGAAGTACGACGGCGGCGAGGCCGGCTGAGAGCGAAACAATATGAAGATGGAGAACGCTCCGACGCCTGCTTGAGTATTTTCAGGTCATCTCAGGATGTTGGGTGGTCTTCACCCTCATCCTCTAAAACACTCCAGCACGGTCCATTGAGAATTCATGCGAGATGTAGTTTAAAGCAGCAGCAGTCTCCAGGTCGACTTAGGGATTGGTTAGTTGAGACGCCCTCATTGGAAATCTTACTTTCATTTGAAGAAAAACCGTACTACTACAGCCTCATGTATTGGTAGGTTCATTATTTTTGACGGCAGAGGAACATCCCACCTGTGAAAATAGGGCATTTTCTTTGAACTTACTCAACCAAATGGAGAATTTCAGCAGCGACCCAATAGTGACTGCGAGACTGTTAGTACTAAACCAAAGGAAATCTCCTCGATTTCATGAGGCAGGTGCATCGGAAAGGAACAAGCGTATCCAGAAGTATTATTAATCATATTACCCTCCATCTCCACCCTCACCTTAACTGGTCGAGGCAGATGGCCGCCCTCCCTGAGCATGATTCTGTTGGAAGATTTTTTCTTTTTCCTCCCCGTTAAAGGGTTCTTGTTTGGTTCCTTCCCACCGTCGCAGACTGCTTGCAACTTCAGATTGTTGGGTTCTCTGTTCTCTTACTATGAGATGACGTATGCTGTGAGTTAGTGCTATATTTGTGCTTTATGAATCAAATTGAGCTGAATTGTCTAACTTGCAAACATGTATTTATTATCCCAACATGTCGGTGTTAGACATTCATCAGGCAATT
>NW_007578044.1:413893-414902 GCF_000690725.1 Stegastes partitus | reverse complement strand
GTCTGTCTCTAAGTGTAGCCCTGTGATAGACTGGTGACCTGTCCAGGTGAACCTGCCTTCACCCTAAGTCAGATGGGATAGACTCCAGCCCCCCATGACCCTAGTGAGGATTAAGCGGTGTATAGATGATGGATGGATGTCATTATTAATACTAAAGCAGCATGTTACTGTTGTAAATCTAATTTTAAAGAATTTTTCCTTTTTATTTTACAGATTTTCTGCATATTTTTTCAACACTAACAAAATAAAAAAAGTAAATAAATCCAAACTAGACAGTGGATTTACATGTAAACAACATAAAACTGTGTGACCATAAAATTTACTTTTATAAAAGGAAATGAGACGTTTAAAAACACATGAAACTGTATTGGGATTTTTTTGCAAATATTTATTTTTTCTTGAACGGCTAGAACTTCTAAATTAAAGTTTAATACTGTGATTATTTCCACAATTAGATTTTTTTTTAAATACTGACAATTAACAGAAAATAAGTATTCATAGTAATAAACATCTTATTGTATTTGCACATGTAAATATCAGCAAAAATAACATTAAAAGCAAAAATATGTCTGAAAAAAATAACAATTAAAAATAAATAAACAAAAATAAATAATAATAATAGTTCTCACATGAAAAATTGGCTCGCAAATATATATTTTATTATGGAAAACTATTGTATTTTTACAAAATGTTTTTTATTATTATTATTATTATTATTATTTTACAGATTTTTTTTCCTTGTTTCTTTGTTTCTCCCTTGCTGTCCTAGCTGCTGGAATATTATTGTTGTTACTTATATTGTTTTTTTGTTTTTTTTCAATGTATTTATATTTTTCTATACAAGAGCACCAGATAAATGTGAGTAGGATGATTAATGGAAGAGGAGAGAAGATAACCAGAGATCTCACACACAAATCTGTTTTCATTATCTGTACTTTCTCTCCCTTCTTTGATTTTTGGTGAGATACTGGATCATACGAATACATACAAACACATACATTTGCTGAAA
>NW_007578044.1:409028-411413 GCF_000690725.1 Stegastes partitus | reverse complement strand
CCTCTCTTAAGCATTACAGTTTCTCAACCTAAGTTATATTATCACCTTCAAAGACCCGGACAAAATATACAACATATTTTGCTGATAAAGCTCTGAACAGTAAATTATAAAACCACTTGAATCCCAAGAACCTACGATGTAGAACCCCTGACGTTGCTCTTGCCCCCTCACTGTTAAAAGAGGCATTTATAGTTTGCACTTTCTCTTCCCAGATTGTACGAAAACAGGCATAAAGCAAGTTTTCCACCAAAAACAGGGCTCCGTTTCTCTACAGAGGGTGCTGCTGCCGGTGCTCTCCCAGCTTCGGCGTTGGGATATTTTATTTATACTTCATTAATTTTGATCACACAGAAAATTTCATGACGACCCGCCTTAATGCAATTAGTGTCAATTTTGTTAAACCACAGAGCAGGCCTGGTGTGAGCTTTAACATGCATCAGGACTATGTGTGGCTGCGCAGAAGAGAGGAAACTAAGACCCAGCAGTAAATAATGAATGGAAATGCATGGAAGTTTATTTTTTCTCCCCCCTTGCACATGCTGAAGCCCGGAGAGTTATGAGGACGGTGAAATATGACCCCCGCAACCTTGTTGTTTTGTCATCTCCCCGCAAAGACTTCGAGGAATCCTTTTCATCCACGGGGCATCAAAACAAGGGATTGTGTTTATCTCTCTGTCTCCACGGGCGACTTTATTAAAGACTAGTGGAATAGATGACTGGCATGTGGCAGGCAGCTGGCAGCTGGCAATGCAATTTAAAGAGATCAACAGAGTCTGGAGCTCTAAAGTCGCGTGGCGAAAACACTCCAATCTCGGAGAGAACCACACTTATAATTTCATCATATGCCCACAGGAGCGCCGTAAGTGTATTTTCACTTTCTTTTGTCAACAAGCTTTTCGCTGTTTGGGTTCGGTATCATCATCCCTGAGAGTAGCCTTAAACTGTTTGCGCTCACGAGCTAATTGGCACTCGCAGCCAAACAGTTTACCTTTGGTTCTGTCCCACCACTTGTCAGGTGTCTAAGTCGATTACGAGGAAGGAGAAGCGATTTGAGGAAGAAAGACGGTCCTCCTAACCTGACAGAAACCCACCGCCGGACTATTATTTCTGCTACATTTAACAGTAATTCCACTCATCGCGGCGACGCTGGATGATATAATGAAGTTAATGGGTCAGATATGTAATCAAAGCGAAGCTGTAACTGGCGGTTACAGTTACACAGTCGCTCATTTAGGCTGTCGGAGTCGATGACAGTTGAAAAGTCACGAATTGCGAATCGCTGCAACGTGGTGTGAAAATTGCGCCGATCAACAACAGTAGCTGGGGTTTCTCACCGCGCCTCGGCGGCTCGCACCATTTATTATTTCTGAGCAATTAATTTGTTTGCCTGATGATTGATAGATTGATAATCAAGCGAGCTTTTCGCCGCATAAACATTCACAAATGAAGAAAAACAGGTCTTTCTACAACCACAATACCTTTAAATGGACTCAATAAACACAAGAAAACACGGTTAATATTCAAACGACTTAATTAAAATCTGCACATAAAAGTTGATGCCTGTTGTTTTTTTAAATAAATCAAAGCATGACCTTTTGTTTTCTTGCATTGTTTCAGCATTCTTTCCTTTTCTGGATTAATGGATGTATGACTAATTGTTATGATTACATCCACTGTTATAGCTGCTCTCAGTAACAGTTTGTTCTATTCTTACTTTTTTATTTTATTGAAATCTGCAATGAGAGCAAGATTAGGTTCATACGAGTCACAGTGTTGGTGATCTGATGAATCTGATTCATCATCCTTCTCTTTTAGATCTAATATTATGAGAATATATCATTTTTTAAACATGTTTATTGCATTTCAAATCCAATCAAAGGTTCTTTTTTTATGACATAATAAAGCTAGAATATGCAACGCATTAGTTCAACGTCTCTTTATATCCCCAACAGCAATCAGTAAATCAACCTAAAAAGGAAATGAATGAGGCCTGTAAACAAACCCGTCCAATCACCGTGTTTTGTCCACATGAGGGGGTTAATATGTTCAACTACCTGCCGATCTGGGTGCACATCACCACAGTCCTCAAGAATGGGTGGACACGTAGCTAGAACTAGCAAGCAGACAGCACTAGAATGGTGGACGATGTGCAGCTTTTTGCAGCCCAATCTACACCGACTATTCATTCATTCATTTAATCTATCTGCTGATTGTTTTCCTGATTTTCTTGATTAACCATTGAATTGTTGTTGTTTTTCTAGAAAATGTCAGAAAATAACCAAAAAACAGAAGTCAAATATTGCCATGACAGTTTCCCAGAACCTCTAAAATCTCAACGTCCAGAGCTTTGGTATTAATCAGTTTTTAACCCTGACGAACAATAGT
>NW_007578044.1:407318-408873 GCF_000690725.1 Stegastes partitus | reverse complement strand
GCTACACTTAGAGACAGACAACCAAGCACACTCACATTCACACCTACGGACAATTTAGAATCACCAGTTAACCTCAGCATGTTTCTGGACTGTGTGGGAGGAAGCTGGAGAACCTGGAGAGAACCCACGCTGCACAGGGAGAACATGCAAACTCCACGCAGGAAGATCCCAGGTGTCCTCACCGGACGGCAACCTTCTAACCACTGAGCCACCCTGCAGCCCGCCTTCAGACTTGACATTTGCAAAATATTTTGGTCAGAAAATACCATTTTGTCATGCAGGTGGTCTGATATCACACCTATAAACTGTGCACATTATTCATTCATTTCCATTCTATGATAGAAAGATGAAATCATGATTGGGATTAGCTTTAGTTTAATTTTGCAGCAGAATGTAGTACTTTTTCTTTCTTATATGATAGAAAGTATCTGAGTCTGAACCAGCCACCTCCTCCTCCTCTCTCTAACCATTTAGCTTTTTCAAAATAATCAGCTATAGACGTCTTTAATGTTGGAACAAGCAACAGATAAACGGATTGTTTCATGTGTTAGGTAGAAACAGACTGACAAGTACAACTTTCCACCACTATGGCTGCCAAAGAATGCACCAAAACAAGCATCCAAACCAAACATATTCACTTTATTGTCATAGAAAAGACACCAACACCTTCCACATGACATCACATATCAAAATCCCAACTCTGCCGACTGACTAACGCGCGCCAATCGTTTAGCTGCTAATGGAGACAATTGACTGCATCTCTTCGGTACTCCAGTAAAGCCGTCTTGCAAACAACAGAATGTCTCACAGTTATGAATGGATGAGCACAAACCACACATTTGCAGTGGGCGTCCGTCGCAGTCACCAACAAACCTGTTCACCCGTAGCAGATTCAAACTCTCTATTTACGGCCCAATTGAACAACGTGCACCATTACAGCATTTAGTCTTGGTTTAGACATAACCGCCATGCCAATTATTCTTTTCCTGCCAATTTTTTTTCTCCTCTCTTTCTGCTGAGCAAATGCCGAGCCGACTGGCCACCTGGTTCTGTGGTAATCAGCCAAAAGGCTTAGAAGTGGCTGCAATTCAAAGCGACATAACTCATGTCCCATTTCAGGTAGAGTCGAGAAAATGACCCTAAAGTCTGTCCGTGGACTTTAATGGAGCATGCAAAATACCAGCTTTCCGGAAAAGAAAAAAAAAAAAAAGAAAAAGAAAAGAAAAAGGAGTACATGACATGTAACACAAGCTTCACAATTACGGTTGGAGGATTCGCTCTACTGAGTGCCATCCTGATGCATTATTAGTTGCTAAGCAGCTTGACCTTCATCTGTTTTACCTCTGTGCTTCTTTTTCTTCTTTTTCTTTACCGGCTTTGTGCTTTTTCATTGTACAGATCCCCATAATGTATGTGCCTGGTTGAATTGCATTATTGGTGAATGCCCTTTTGTACCGGCTCGGCTGCATTCAGTGTGCAGATCCACATAACATATGAGAGCCTTGGTTGAGCTGTTTGCTCTGTGCTTGTTTAAAAGCATGATGCTTTTACTGGA
>NW_007578044.1:367592-406268 GCF_000690725.1 Stegastes partitus | reverse complement strand
GATGCAACGAGTCTACAAATAGCCGTACACACATCACGGCGAGCTCGACACCTTTGTTTATTTGCTTTGTTGTGATCCTGCAACTCTTGTAATCAGAGGAGCAGCAGACAAACTTGTAGTGACATTTGCTCTGTGTTGTTTTGAGAGATTCCGTGAAACCGCATCGCTTTGATGTCGAAGGCAGGCGATGCTGATGCATAAACGGGAGTTGAAGGTGAGAGTCGGGGCGTGGAGAAGCTTTTTTTTTCCCTCATCGACGGCATGCGCTGAGCAGGCGGGGTGACGACAAGGAGAAACGAGGAGCTGATGATCAGTGTCTTGGCTTCATATTTGCAATTAGTGAAGGGGGGTGGGTTCGTTTTTGATTAAATCTCGGCTCTTATACTTCACTCAAGAGGACTTAATCACTTTTTATGTGGGTGTGCTTGATTGTCTGATTATCACCACATTTTGGCCGTGCTCCCTCCCAATCAACTCCTCCGAGCGTCCACCCCCCCGTCCCCGTCCCTTCTCTCTTCGATTGATTCGTAACAGTCACAGTAAACCCTGATGATGGAGCGCTCGCCTAATGACCATACATCACGAGGAAGTGATGAGGGGCGTGCTGGAGACACGATGCACATCACGCAGATCCTCCCTAATAGTTGTCCTCTATTTTTTGACATCTGCGGGGAGAATGAGTCGTTGTCTCTCCCAGCAGGATGGTTGACTTCTTGATGTACAGTAATGAGATTATTAGAGTCCCGGAAGCAATTCTGACACTAATTTAATGGCGCTGCCTCTAACTGCTGCTAAAATTCCACATTCGAATGGAAGGAAACTGTCAGCGGATCAGCCGTACAAAACTTTCGGCCTCGCGTTCGAGTGAAAGCAAATGGTTTCTGGTCTCAAGTGTCCAAACGGTGCTAATACTTTGGAACGTCTCAGCCAAAAGGACAGGAGAATGCACTCTGGACATTAGGCATGCCTGCACAGACAGCACACCAGCTAGTTTCTGAACCAGTGGCAGTTGGCTTGAACCACCGTATCAATAATATGATAAAACATGCACATTTTTTATTGATGAACGCCTCCAAATAAAAACTGTCGCTCCAAATTGCCTCAGACACAGTTGAGATAAATCGATGAGCCTCTCTCATCCACTGAAAACTTACTGAATATGCAGATGGGTGCCATAGCGTTCACTACTCTAATTGATTTTGACAATAATTGAGCGAAAAAAGCTGCACAAATATATAGTTTTTATGAACAATGGGCTGCTTTACATTTTACATCTCTATGAAGCATTTTTAATGTCTTTTAGCTCATTATTATTATAATTATTTTTGTTTTGCAGCCCTAAACTCATCTGTTTGGTTCAGTTTTGGTTTTTTATCATCATTCCAGATGCAGTGAGCAGATGTTTTCAGCAGAAAAACAGTTTGATGAATCTACTTCCTGCTACCGTCCCAACATAAAACATCAAAAAACACAAAGTTAGCCAGTAAGAAAGCATTTATCAGCTATTTCCTTCAATGGATATGTCACATTTTACACAAGAATACTTCACCTACATTCCTCAAGAAGCCAAAGTAAGAGTCTAAATTAATACTAGCATCACTGTTGTCTCTACTTGATTGGAAAATACCCAATAATTAGCTAATCTATCAACTGTATCAACAACATAAAGGTGCTTAAATGTCTATTTTAGGTTGTTTGGTTGTCCCCAAGTGGCTAAAACCAGTTAAATCCACCTCTAGTCACTGATGAAACAGTGTTTCCAGCCAATTAATTGCATCAATTCACAGTTTTTCTTCATTACTGTATGCAGATATAAATAGAAAACCATTAGCTCTCGAACCGACGGTGACTAAACACAAGAAATCGTTGAGCTCTGACAACCTGCGGTGGACTGTTCAACTGTTCATAATGTGGTTAACAAGGACAGTGACAACCTTTGATGCTCAGGTTCACGCCTACAAGCTGATGAACCGTCTTTGCTCGATAATGACGAACGTCGTCGTGGCTCTGCTACACAACTTATGTCAGGAAGAAACTGTCAGCGGTTGATGAGTAATATTTCTGCCATTTTCACGACGTTTCTCTTTCCAACAATGAAGATTAATAATGTACCACTCGCTGTTTTTCCTTGTTTTTCCTTGTAACACTTGACTGCTTTAACACAGGAAACATTCACATTTGCATGGACTTGTTTCATGCATTGCGGAGCGTGGGTGAAAAGCAATTTTGTGCAAAAAAACTTTTTTCTTTTTTCTTTCCCTCCCCTTCTTCTTCTTCCTCCCACTGTTGAGCTATTACTGTACGTACGACAAGACAGTTGCCTGATTCTGTCACGGCGCAATCCATTTTTAGACGCATGAATAAAACATCCCGCCACCTTTTCTTGGAGGTTGCCACTTTTCGCCGCAAATGAACATACAATAAGACAAGAGGGTATTCCTCGCAGTCTGGGCTGGAGCACCCATTCTGTCAAATGCCTCGGTGTTTACTGTATATTTTAGCAGCGTGCGAGATGATTGCTCGGTTTAAGGTTTCCTGACCGAGGATGCGGTTGTTTTATTCAACAGCTGCTTCCTCCAACTATTCGTCGAGGGGTTTTGGGGACAGAGGAGGAGGAGGAGGGATTTGCATCGTCTTCTAAAAATTACCATCCAATCTGTAACCTGTCTGACTACTTCAAAGCGCCACGCTGAGCGAGCAGACTGACATGAAGACATCCACACCTCCCATTGGGAGACTGGGTTGTCTCCTGTCTCGTATCCGGACAAGCCCTGTCCCCTACCAAGCATTTGCGTCTCACTCATGCACGAAGCTGTCATTTCCCAAAAGCATCAGGCATCCACCCCCCTCCAGAAAGGTGTCACTGGGGATTATGGGATACCTCAGGGGGATTAAAATGTTCTTGACAGACTGGCCGCTTCACTTATTTGCCGAAGTCGCTCCGTGTCGTCCTTTAGAGTATTCACCAAAAAAAAAAAAGATTCCCGACCGCCAAAGGCCAAAAAAAAAACTTGTTCTTATTTCTGACCGAGCAGATTTCTCAGCACGCTTTTGGCTTTTGATGTTTTTTTTTCCAATGCAGCGATTACATTTTCACTTATCTTATCACGGAACGTCTGTTTCAAACTTCACATTTTTTTTTGTGATGAAGCAATTATCGACAAAGAAAGTGTTGGCAATTCCCCGCAGTGGAAGTGCTCATTTGCTGCTCGCTAATGTCCAGAGTGTTTTTTTTTTTTTTTAATCAAGCAACGGGAGGAAGATGAAAAAAAAACACACACAAAAAAAACACACACAATACCGCATGCAGTACGTGTCGAGTGCATTAATCCTCCTCCTCCTCCTCCTCCTCTCCTGTCTTCTTCTAATTAAGGGTCATTCTGTCTCACGGCCACATTAGGACACTGCACACACACACAGTCCCAGCCCACATAATTAAATGTTTTTTTGTGCTTACCATCTGGAGACCTCATCTCTTTAAACATGCATGTCAAATTGATTCCTTAATAATGTTTATGTTTCCTCTCAGTGCTTTATTATCATCCAGGATTAGCTGTTTGTGTTTATTTTTGTGCCTTCATCAGCAGCACACACAAAAAAAAATCCACACAAGCAGAACAACGGCACCCTTAAGGTAGCAGCAGCAAAGCAAACAGTCGTGATCTTCAAAGCCGGTGGACGAAATTTAAGCAGCCACAAACTGTCTTGGACACACAGTCCTCCCCCTCGTCGTTGTTTTTCAGGCCGCTGTGGGATTTTATGGTTCATTGTTGCATCAAACAATATTAGCAAAAACATGTTTCACCAATAAATAACCTTTCTGTGCCAGTCTCACGGGGACATTTGTGATTAAAAACCCACCGGGTTGATTCAATAAGCAAACACGTGAGGTGGAAAGTGATATTTACTCCTGTTTTCGTATCACCCAACTCTTTGTCCGTCCCTCTCTCTCTCTCTTTTTTTTTATTTTTCTTCCCATTTTTCCGCCTTCAAATGGCAACCGTCGTCGAAATACAGACATATGTGCAGCCAGAGAAGCGTTGTGCCTTTCTCATTCTCTTTCTCTCAGAGTGCAGTTGAGGATTAGTCTGTGCCTGAGTGCCTAGAATAATGATCACTGCAGCGGAGAAACACATTTTCACATTTCAGGAGATAAGGGCAGGCAATCTGCAAGCAGAGGACTTAACCAGCTCCCTGTGGCTTATTGTGGAGCTAAGAGAAAAGTCACCAGCAACTGCCAAACACCAGCAGAAGCACGAAGGACACCCACTACTATCTGCTTTTTTTTCTTACACTGTCAGGGACATCAGTCTCTCTGAAATGACACTGAAATTACACCCATAATTTTTTTTTTTTTTTAAAGGCACCCCAGCTCGCTCTGCCCCTATTGTGCTAGTGTCCAATTTCTTACTGTGGTGGTTCATTTCCCACCAAGAGATCAAATCTGGGTTTATTTCCCACAGAGAGACCAAATCTAATATTTCAGTTCAAAGATAGCTTGATGTGAAGGGCCATTCTCACTTTCAGACTTAATCCACTCTTGCATAGCCGGCTTCCCAGAGTGGCAGACGTGCTGAGAGGCGCTCCTTAATTACAGGGAATAAAACATTTTTTTTTGGACATTATCGGGGAGAGGAGCGGTCGGACATCGTAATGACAGGAGGAAAGAAAAAAAAAAAGAAAGCACACCTTCGCAAATGAGACCTGAATTTCCACATCAGACGGAAGAAGAAAAAAAAAAAGATGTATAATGCCGACGTGGCAATCTACCTCAGTAGTGCTTCTTTTGTAACCCACTTCTCAATAAACAAGAGGAGAGAGAAAACGCCAAGTAAGCTGTTCAAAAAGCAACTTCCCCGGGATCAAAGGAATTCAGTTCAATAAAATAAATATTTAAAAAAAACACCTACCTTTCCCACATACTGTGCATCCGGTCCCATGTGTTCTTCTAAAACAAAGAACTGGTTCCAGATCCAGCCGCGCTTGGGCCGGTGGTGCACCTCCGTCTCCCCGTTGGCCAGTTTCGTCTGGTTCTTGGAGGGCACTTTGGTGGGAAGGTGGTGGCTCGAGCCGTAGCACCTCTGGATGAAGCAGAGGCAGACCAGAACGGGGCAAAGACAGGAGGTGGTGGATATCCTCATGGTGGCACGCGCTTTTGTAAAGTTATCCCCGTGTTCCAAGGTGGCAAGGTCCTCCCGCCGCCGCCGCCACAGCCGCCACAGCCGCCACCAATAGCCACCGCCGCAGTAGTTCCCCCCAAAAACCAGAAAAAACCAAGGTAATCTAGATCCAAACGGTGGAAGTAACGGTCCTGGGAGATCCTCTAAGATTCATGGCCCAAAGGTTTGCTCAAAAAAAAAAGAAGAAGATGCATTTACATTATGGAATTTCCCGGGCGGCGAGAAGCTGAGCAGACGAACTTCTGGGTAGTTCTACCAAGAGCCGAGGTTAATCCCGGAAGGCATTCTGGATATCCTGCGAGAGAGGAGGAGGAGGGGAAGAGAAGAGAAACAGAGATTAATTTGATGGATATTAGAAGCTAAATGTCCACTAATTCCCTCCAATTAAATTGCAACTCAGAAATCCTTACAGACGAGGATGCGCACTTCAAAACCGGCTGAAAGTACAAAACAGGCAGCGAGGAATCTTGCTTTTTTTTCTGCCATATTGCAGAAGGTACAACCAAGTTTAGACTCGAGGAGTTGCGCTGCTATTAAAAGGTTGCCCGTGCCAAGGTCGGAGCGCTGCTCGGTGACTGATACCGCCCTGTGAGGTCAGAGTCATGTATCACAGCAGCGCAGCGTCGGCCCCCGTGACTCAAAAGGATGACTCGACTTTATTAAAAAGTAACCCCCGAAAAAGCTTCGGTTGGGGCGTTTTAACACAACCGAGGCGCACCGCGAGGCTCGCAGAGTGCCTCACGCACGGTGCATAATAAGTGTGACAGGCAGAAATACATTTGCCGCGATAAGGACAGACATCAACCACTCAGACGGAAGGCGGAAGGTGATTTTCAAAAGGCAGCGGAACGGAAAACACAAGAAGGGGTTTGATTTTTATTTTTTTTCTAAATCAAAATTACATACAGTGTTGAAAATAACTGCGAGTGCCGTTGGATGTCTGTGTAAGCCAAGCTGTGTGCACTACCTCTGAGAGAACGCACTAAAGAGGAGGTATTAGCGAGTGAATTGTCTGGTCTTGGGGTGGATTTTAAAGTTAGATATGCTATTTAAGTGTTGCTGAGGCATGAAATCAACTCTCAGTGCTCACTTTTTTTTGTGAGAGGAAATTGCATCATTTGACCTTCCAGTTGTGAGATGCCCTTGAAGTTTGATGCCGTACAGGCGGCTGCGAAGCCTCGGTTTCTCAAAACAGTCACACTCGCACCGGGGAGACAGAGAAAGAGCTCAATTTGCAAATGGGACAAAAGCGCTGCAGACTTTGCCAGCTCTGCCAGGCTCTGGTGATTATACTTTAACACAACCTGCCTGACGACATATTCTCAGCTCGAACTACACTGGGTTTTGTGAGGCTTTCGCAGGTGTTGGTGTTGGATACACATAATTACGACTGTCGTATTTGTAGAGGAATTGAGGCAACAAGACGACACAGGCGGAAGAATCGTCTGTTCGCAACTGCCTAATGAACATACCGTAAATTCTGGACTATAAGCCGCTACTTCTTTCACATGCTTTGAACGCTGCGGCTTAAACGACGATGCGGCTAATTTATGGATTTTTCAGATTTTTACGAATTTGCCTGGAGAGCGACAACGAAAGAGAGACTGAGGAAGTGGTGAAGGAATTTTGAGTAATTCTGACACTGAAGAAGACGACTTTAGTGGTTTTAGTGCAGGAGGAAGATGAAGATAGCAATCAATGACCAGCCGTGTTACAGGCACTGTTCGGAAAAAGGCATTTACGGTGTTTGTGTATGTTACCGGTTCGTGTTTAATTAAAAGTTTTAAAAGATCTTTCTTCGTAAATATCTCATGTTACAACGTGGACACCTGCAGCTTATAGACAAGTGCGGCCTGTATATGTACAAAACTTGTTTTCTTTTTAAAGTTCGTGGGTGCGGCTTATATTCAGGTGCTCAATAGTCTGGAATTTACAGGATGTCTTTCAACTTGCAGGATGGGACCTTCTGCGTCATTATTCTTCCTTAGAACTTGTTTTTTTGTAATACTACAGCATTACAACTCTCCATTGTGTAGCTGGAGGTGAGCTGGTGTGCTCGAGCTGAAGGAAACAATGGCGCAGAGTCACATTTAAGCCATTTTAGCTCAAGAAGGGATTATTTTCATGGAATAAAAAATACAAAACATTAACTTTGATACACAGAGATGAGATTTTAGGGCTTTAAAATACAATATAATACATGAGGGGCTGCAAGGTGGCGCAGGTGGTTAGCATCGTTGTCTCGCAGCAAGAAGGTCGCCGGAGTCTCCATGTTCTCCCCGTGCACCGTGGGTTCTCTCCGGGTTCTCCGGCTTCCTCCCACACAGTCCAAAAACATGTTGAGGTTAATTGGTGATTCTAAATTGTCCGTAGGTGTGAATGTGAGTGTGCTTGGTTGTCTGTCTCTAAGTGTGGCCCTGTGATAGACTGGTGACCTGTCCAGGTTGCCCCTGCCTTCACCCTGAGTCAGCTGGGATAGACTCCAGCCCCCCATGACCCTAGTGAGGATTAAGGGGTGTATAGATGATGGATGGATGGGTGCAGCTTATATTCAGGTGCGCTCAATAGTCTGGAAATTGCGGTATTCTTAAAGTTTACGATGCCACAGAACATCACCTCTACTACTAACTTACTGCCATGGACTCTTTCTGCTCTTGAAACTCCCATTTCCTCCATATCTTGGTATATCAAACCCGACTCCGCCACCACACCAAAACAAAGATTTTAGCAGAGTCTGACTCACATCCGTTGCCCCGGTCACCCGCTGACGCTAAACACACGCCACAATACTCCTTGTTTACACAAAGCAGCTCCCACAGTGTCCTCGATAAAATGGGTTGAGGAGGAACACTTACACGGATCCCTTTTTTTTTTTTTGCCTAAATGCAGACTTAAAATTGGGATGACACATTTGACAGACATCTCACAAGTCCACGAGAACACAAGGACAAAAGGAACGTGAAATGAGATGATGTTTGGGAATGACAATGGGGTAAGAGCTGATGCCAGTAACAATGTCAGTCAATCGGTACGGCGGATTATTTATAGCGCCGGAGCACAAATGCACAGCCGGCTTCGGCGGAGGCTGATGTGGGAACGTTTGGACTCCTGGGATTTTGATTTTTTTTATTTATTTTTTTTGAAAAATGTACTTTATAGCCACAGTTGTCATTCCGTTTTATTACAAAAATAGGAAAGTGGCACCTGTTCTAAATGAAAACCAACCGCCTCCATTAACCGTCTGAACCCTAAAAAAAAAAAAACCTGCCGACAGGATTGAAAAGCATTAAAAAAAAGCCAAAATGACACCGTTTGTCAGAGCCAGAATTTGTACAAATGGAAAGAATCCAGTGGTTCTTGAACTGCTCATCTGCTCCATGATATGTCATCAAAATCACTTTTTTCCATCCATATATCGTTTAGAAAATGGTCAAAAATAAACCGTTCAGTCCAACCAGATTCTGTAAAAAGCAAAAAAATTACGCTCTCTTTACCGCAAGTAGGACGCTATGAGTGACTCAGCTGCAGCAAACGATGACATGGCAAAAAAACAGAGACTTTTTTAAGAACTCGGTTGAACTGCAGGCTGTGTTTACCCAGAAAAGACAGAATACAAGTGTGGAAACTAATTAAAGATGCAAATCGTAAAATATCTATATTATGGAGAGTTTCTTCCTCAGTATCGGTAACACCTGTAGGCCCTCGGACAAATGTTGTACATGCAGATTGCAGATTTTTTTCCATAAAGCATGAACTAAGTAGGGCTGGTCCGAACAGCAATTTCTGTTCTCTGGATTTTCGGCCCCAATTAATGATGAATTTCCCGAATATTTGGGGGTCCAGCTCAGTGGTGGTGGGTTGGAGGGAGAATATTTGGATTCGGATATTCGGCTATTCGGGTCCAGCTCGAGAATTAAGTAAGAAATTGAACTTTAATTTGTTTTATTTTTTGCGGATTCATGGCATTATAACTGTATAATACTACAACAAAGACATGTTTTCATTCGCTCTACTCCTAGTCATGGTTGTGCTGTTTCCATGGAGGTCCACAGTGAGTAAAAATATAAGAAACTGAGTTCAAGGGGTTAAAAGAAACTAAAAGAAGGAGCTCGTTCCCTCGTCCCTAAACGAGATGTACTGCCGTGTTCCAAACAGAGTTACAGCAGAGAGTCGGTCCAGCGTGCAGGTTGTGCGGCAGAATAGCAGCTTCGTGGGGATTATCGAGAGGACAAATACACGTGTTTGATATATAACAGGATATAGGAGCTGTCAGACTTCAAAGCCGGCTGCTCTCTATCTCCCACAATGCATGTGACAACATTAGAGGGAAACGCCGGAAACCAGACGTTAATGCAACTTACGGCTGTCACGTACTTCGAAGGATAACCGCCAAGTTATTTTTTAAAAAACACAAATATTTGTACATGTGTATGGATTAAGATGTGCTTAGAACTGCCTGACTAATCCCCATGTTTCAACTATCTCTACATGCAAATTACGCGGCTCAACGGCGGTTGTTGGTCATGTTGACTAAGTGCAGTGATGTTAACGGGTAATACCTAGCGAGAGGGAAGGCAAAGTCTGTTCCACATCGACTTGGATTAAAGCAGAGGAGGATAAATACTCAGCTACGCGCTAAACATGTGTAATCTGAGACAAGATTCTCATCTGCATAGGTAAAGCTACACCCAAATCCTGCTTCGCCTGCTCCCTCCCGACGATGCCGAGCCCCGCTGAGAATACCGACGGAGTGGCTCTTTTGAATAAGCTGTTTGAGAGAATTTTTTTCTTTTTTCTTCTCGGCTCGGAATCACTTTTCTGATTCAATAATGACACTGTGGAACATTTTCAGAGCGTCGGCGAGGAATCGTGGCACCTGATTTAGACAGACTCTGTGTCAGGAATGCGGAAATCTTTTTCTTTTTTTTTTTCCAGTGGTTTCACTTTCCCCTCCTGGGGCTCTCTTCAATCAGCCTCCTAATTGTCTGATTATCATGCTGATTCTAAGCAAAATACATTTCAGGGAGCCATGAAATCAACAGCATCTGGCTCCGTCAATGGAAATACTTCCCTCCCCCTGCCCGTTTTTTTTTTTTTTTTATGATGATGATGATATTGTTTTGAGCAGCCTTCTGCCCACGGCATGTTTGTATATGTACTGCATTTAACAGGATGGGTTGTGCACAGCGGCGGCCATAAAGACTTTTTGGCAGGATACACGGAGTTCTGTTTTAATATGGGTTTGTTTTAGCCATACATTTATTGCATTATCCTGGTTATGGTCATACTTTTACAATCATGTTAAAGGCTGGATATGTTTCTATTTGACAGCAAATCTAATGAAAATAAAAAGTTATAATTGATTTGATGCCACCAAGTGTGGAAATGAAGCTAACATGCAAATTCCAACAGCTGCAGTTCCTCAACTGGCCACTTGAGGCTGTCTACAATCCCCATAGACCTCCATGTTAAAATGATCAACTTCACAGCAGAGATAATCACGTTTACAGCCTGGTGCAACACACAGTTTCGGTCTGTATAGCTAGTTTTTCCATTCATGATCACTATGAGGGTGGTGACTTTTTATACAGCTTAGTCGTTTAGATTTTATTAAGGCTTAATGTTATGCACAATTAAGGGTGTGGGCGCTTACAGATGAGGGTCATCACGAGACGGTTCACGGCTCACCAGAGGCGGTTGCACGGGCTGGTTCGCGCTCCACCTGTTTGCCTATTTTAGGATTAGACGCTGCCAAATGATGACGGCTCGAGAGAAATAAAAAACCACACTGAGCTTCTAAACCAGTAAACCTATGAGCAACACCAAGTAGGGATGATGGAGAGTCGGTGGATCCAACTAACCCTTATTTGGAAGACGAGGCAAGTCTATGAACATGCAACAAGGTGACACAAAGTGTGATTTCAAAGCCATTAGGGAGTTTATTCATGTTTGAGCAACAACTGATGGATTTCTTTGGTAAAATCATTGCATTTCTCTATTAACTTGCACAGACGCATCCACAACTAACCTTTCCCGAATCCATTTTCCCAACACCTCCAGAGTGTTGAATGCTTTTTTCTTTCACCGTTACTGGCCAACAGGAATATTATGTCTTCTGTTTTGTTCATGCAAACTCAAATAATAAGGACTGGAGTGGACGTGCAAACAATGTGAAACGACGGAGCGCTCGCACATAATCACAGCCAATGACAACGCCGCCGCCGCCGCCACCACGGGAGCACAAAGATAAAGTAAGATGATAGACAGCGAGCGGAGATACACCTCTATTCAGTGCAGCCAAGAGGCAGAGCGGGCTCCTGTCGCCGGCCGCTAATAGCTCATGTTTTGGCCTCCCGCTGAGAGCTCACCCACTGCATTCGATTTCACAGCATCAGCTCTCTGCCGGTGTCAAACGCCAGGCAGCGGCAGCAGAACGGGGCGGGTCAGAACTCGTATCGCTGAACCGCTGTTCCGCCCTCACAACAGAAAACACAGAAAGACAGACTCTTGACTTTTCACCTCAGCCAAAAGAAACAAATAGAAACATTTTCCACTCATTACTGCTGGAGTTCGCCGACTGCAGTCCCGGGCGATGTTTCTCTGAGCTGAAGTAAGAAAAGAGGGTTGAAGTATGTACAGGAAAAAACAAAAAACACAAACAGCAGGAGGAGAGAGAAGAAAGAAAGAGGAAAAAATGGCGACACAGCAATATGTGTTTATGTGGAATTAGACTGCTGTGAAATGTTCCCGAGGCCTGAACACCAAGTTATTTTTATGTTTTTTTGTTGTTTCTGCTGAATCAGAGGCGGCTCTCTACGAACTTGTTGAAATGGATGGCAAGTTTAACGACATGTTCCACGCTAACGGCAGCACCGAGGGGCCCTCTCCTTTTTTCTTTTTTGCTTATCTGGAACCATTAGAAAACAGTTAGACAACATAAATTTGTCCAAGAACTTCAGCGTTCTGTTCCTGCCGCGCTGCTATCTCTGTGGCTGTTCGGTCTTTTCTGGGTAATTGTTGCAAATCAGTGAGAAGGATTTGCTAAAATTAGCCTTTCCCACATTGATGTGATTAACTACTCTTGCTTTGTCAGCCTGCCCAATCTTGTTATTTTATCAAAAAAGAAAAGAAAAAAAACTCTCTCTCAGTTGAATTTCCTACAGCTCTTGCATCAGAATGTAAAACTGGACGTACTTGAAGAGGGTTTTAATCCATATATTCAGTCCTGTGAGGCAGTTCTTTTAGCTTCTCTGTTTTTTTTTTAGGTCGCAACAAAGTCAAGGAAATTATTTGTCCTACATCTGAACACCTCAGTAGCTTCACACATGCATCGGATGTGTTTTTTTATTTAATTCCTGTGTGTGAACTTTGTTTTGCATTGACCTAAAAAAATGATTTGATAAATGTGTCTCTGCAACCACAGAGGATCCACGAAGATTATCACTCTGCAACATGGATTTATAGGTGTCGAGTCCTTTTTAACATTTCACATCTTTTTTTTTTGCAAACAAAAGACTACGTGGAGAGCCCAGCTGTCTGGAATCCGTTCCACTTAGCGGTATAATGTTAATGCACGCTATGCTAATGGAATGCATCTAAGCTGTCATTATCATACCTTGGACTAAAAGCAGCAGCATTTTTTTTATTATTATTATTTATTTTTTTAACTGAGTGATAAAAGTCTCTTTTATTACAACTGCAAAAAAAAAACCTCACATTTGATTGATGCATACCTGCTCTAAAAATAAGCGCTTTTTCCGCCCGGAGTCTGTTGGGTGATTTGACCCAGCTCATTGTTGGTGAAAGAAAGCAGCTTAGTCTGATCAGCTTCACAAGCGGGGCAATCCTCTGAATGTGTGGCACACCCTGGAGGTTCCACGAAATTGGAGGAGACAAATAGGTTGGAGGGAGATGCCAGCAATTCAGAGGTTTAGCCAAGCAGACTGTAGTATTTCCACAATGCCATCTTACTCGAAAACACGGGGAATCATGGCTGAATAACCTGTTTTAGTGGTTAGTTTTGCTACACACAGCTTGTGTGAGCTCGCGAGTCCCTCTCTCCACCCGCCCCCTCCGCCTCTGGCCGAGCTTAAAATGTGTCAGATTCATAGTCCGATTTTGGCAGCCTTTTTGGAAAATCAGCACTTAATGTGATGTAGGTCCTGTCCACAAAGCTGCATAAAAATAGAAATATTGGAGTTTCTCTGCTAGATCAAAGTGCCGTCTTGCCTGAGAGCACCTCGAGAGCAGTTGCTGAGCCAGAAATATGTGTTGAGATTCAAACCGGCAACCAGCGGGGCATGTCGCAGAAAAGTCTTTGTGAGTCCCATCAGACGAAAGGCATGCCAGGACTGAAAAGCGCAAACGTTAAAGGGGAACAAATCCAGAAATGCAACAAAGGGGACGACACATGCAAGAGTTGTATGAAAACGACCAAACGTTTTACATCGACATGTGCACTCGTCCAGAACTTAAAGGACCAGTGTGCAGGATTTAGTGGCGTCTAGCGATGAGGCTGCAACCAACTAAACAACCATTTATCGGGAAAGAAACCATATAGGGCAGGGGTGTCCAGTCCTGGTCCTGGAGGGCCACAGTCCTGCATGTTTTAGATGTTTCCCTCTTCCAACACACTTGATTCAAATGATCAGCTCATCATCAAGCTCTGCAGAAACCTGATAATGATCCTGATCATCTAAAACAGCGGTCTTCAACCTTTTTTGCACCACGGACCGGTCATTACGCACATAACAAATAATAATTGGTTTTTTTTCTATTGAAAAGTTTCATAAATGAATAAAATTAATTTTTATTGCTTAACATGTTTACTTTTTCTCCTGTCTCAGTATTAAGTCTCTACCACTTTCCAAAGCAGCTCTCCTGAGACGTTTGTTTTTAACTGACGGCTTCGTTTAGCAGCCGGGCATAAAAACTGACAGTCAAGGGTGGGAAGTGACGGGAAGACAAGCTGGTCATTTTTCTAAATAAAACACCTTGCAGACTCCGCTGGAAATAAAAATAAACCAATAAAATGTTTTTATTCTATCTGTGCGGCCCGGTACCAAATGACCCACGGCCCGGTACCGGTCCTCGGCCCGGAGGTTGGGGACCGCTGATCTAAAACATGCAGGATTGTGGCCCTCGAGGACCAGGACTGGACACCCCCTGATATAGGGTAACTTCCACAGGCTTTAAAAATGGCAGGGGGCAGAATCACATGACTTCATTCAGCCAATCAACGAAGGTCAGGTGACATCACAACGCAGTCGCTATGGCTTCTGACCAATCAGGAGCGAGCCAGAGATGTTGACACAAGTTCCATCCAAGTCTGACTGCTGATCTGGAAACAGACTCGATTTTCTTTTTTACAATAGTTTAACCACATATTATTTGGTATATGGTAACTGCTTAGACTTTGATTCCATTTCCAGCACACAGGAGAACCTTAAGTGGCCACCAAAAGCACAAAACAACTCTTCTAGAGCCAGTGTTTGGTCCATTGCAGACGACCTGCTGCCTCTGTCATATAAAGGGCTCCTTCTAAGATAACAAAAATCCAATGATTCTTATTTTCAGATCATTTTACATTATTGAAAACACAATTATGAATATTACATTCCACCCCGCGCCGGTTGGATCCCCATTAAGTCCCACACACCGGACCTTTGAGCACACGCTCCGACACCTGCGAGCGAGGGACTTTGATCACATTACATAACCCAAGGACGGTCGGCAGAAACAACCTCGAGATCATCTAATAATCATGAGTTGGCTCTATAGATAACACTTCCCTCAACTCGTCTCCTTGTCAAGCCGAGATCTGAGGACCTGCGAATCAACACTCCTCTGAATGACGAGCGCGGGAGTAATTTAACTTTCAAGCTACAGACGGTACGACAGCCCGAGTAACATTTTAAATGAAGGTGTAACGTTGGGGGGTGGGGGGAAAGAAGCAAAAGAGAAAAGAAAATGCTCGGCTGTCAAACTCGCTTGTGCTGCAGAGTGTGAGGACGGTTAAAGCCCTCGGTGTAAACAGTCGGCGAAAGGCAGAACTACAGCGGAGATACAAGCGGGCGTGCGAAGCGTGAACATTTGGCATATTGTAGCCGCTCCTGCGTCTTATTTTCTCGCTCATGCAAATGCGGAAAAGCAGCAGAGAAATGCTCCAACCTTGCATTTCAGTCTCAGCCGGTTTTTAAACACAGATTAGGCCTGGAGGTAATTAGGCCCGTTGCAGTAATGACTCCCACTGAGTCATGTGGGAAGGATGGTGTGTCAGTCACCCCCCCTCCCACCATTTCTCCCAAAGTCAACAGCAACTTGTCCTTCCAGTACACTACCCTCCAAACACCATCTGTCCTAACCCTCAGCTTTGATTACCTCAAACCCAAAACACCGCCGCTCCTCGCGTCGCTCGGCGAAGGCAAAGGTTGGCGGAGTGAGAGTGGGAGGCGTCTGACGGTGTCGTCTCCTCGCGTTTACGCGCCAAGTCAAACAACCTCGATTGTAAATATATATTTATTTTTTCCCTCCTCTTCTTGGTGTCAAATTAGAAGAAACACGCCTGCACTCGTCAACCCCGCTATATGTTGTTTGGCTGCTTAATGAGAGCTGGGTGGAAGATGGAAAATGTCCCATCTGTTGTGTGTTTAATGGCTGGATTCTTGAGCTCTCATCATACAGCAGGAGTGCCAGGATGGAGCAGACAGCACCCATCTGCTGGCCACTGCAGGGAAAAAACACAGTTTTTCAACTCGCATCATCATCTCTTTTCACTCTGAGTGCAAGCGCTGCCGCACAGCATTTAGACGAGGGTCCATCAGAATTATGCACACGGCGAACGCCCGGACGCACACGGCTACGACTCCGCTGGTAATTTTGGTGATGATCTCCCGACTTCATCCATACGTTAAACTTAAAATGCACGTCGTGATTTTTCCTGAGAAACCAAATCTTCAAAGTGCTTGTCTGACTAATAGTCAGAGCGAAGATGTTAAATTTATGCTGATACCAAACAGCGAGAAGCAGCACATCTTCCCGTTTTGAGTGGGCGGAACCAAAAATGTTTGGCATTTAGGCTCAATGAACGGCTTTAACAATCAACAGTCTCTTTCCGCCTAATGAATGATCAGTTTAATGTTTCAGCGGCGAAGATGTTTTTAAGATGCCTTTTATGGTTTCTGTAATTAATTCTGCAATGGATTGTTTTCATCGGCGCATGAAAACAGAGAAAAATTTTAAATTATGGCTGGGCAATAAGCCTTAATGATATTAGTGAAGATATTTGCTATGTATGGCAGACTGATGGCTGCTGCAGGAGGCTTCATTAGAGTAAAAAACTATGATCATCAAAATCATCAATATGTTTCGGAGACAGTGACATGACTATTACTTTAGCGCTAAAAGTCAACAAACCATCTGATTTGGCTTTTACCAGAGCACAGCTTTACCAAACACATAAGCTTTAAGGTTTAAGACGCTGTTATGAGACTTTTACTTTCGTGAGCCAATGACGGTGGAGCCAAGGTAAAGAAAATACCTGGTGTTTGTGCCTTTGCATTCGCCAGAGAAGCCAGGAAAGTCATTTATTTAGCATTTTTGAAGGAGACAGCTACTTGCAAACCATTATATTATGCAGCGTGACTAAACCGTAGCGTTGGAGCGTCGCCAAGCTCGACTTACAGTCCAAAAACCTACAGGTTTGTGTCCGCCGATAAGACCGCGGAGCGATGGTTTCTCACAATAGTTCTCTTGTTTTTTCACTGAAGAACACTTGGCAGGTAATGTACGGCAGCAACACGCCAACAAAGACAGGAAGGAAAAAAAAAAGAAACGCTGTCGAGCAAACACGGATGTAAACAAAGTAGGTCAACAGAAGTCAATTCTGCAAATGGTTTTCTAAGGAATGGATTCAAAGATGCAAAACAACAGGTTTAAGTGAGAAATATTCAGCGTTAGAAAGACTCTATTTGTGCAGCTAAATAAAACGGCAAAAAAATCGTCACATTCAAGGAGTGTGAGCGAATAATTGGCACGCAGGATTGATGAGCGACTAATTAATCAGCTCTATTAAATTTCACATCAATCGACTAGTTAGCGACCCGACTAGTCATCTCAGCTCAGCTTGAATGAATGCGATCCCCTGCCAAACAGGAGAGAGAGAAAAAAGAAAAAAACAACACAGGGTGGACTCAGAATGGAAATATATTCATATCACCTACAGCACTTGTTTCTCTTCATGTCTGCGAAGTCTAAATTCAGGTTGAGGTTACTGGAGTTTGGCAGGCTTCAGCGCTCCACACATGCTAAAACACACAGAGCAGGTGGATTGTACAACAAGGAGAGGGCCTCTGCGCTCTCATCCACAAAGCAGGGCCGAGGCTATTCACATTAGCATTTCATACACAGATAAGCTTGCTTTCTCGCTGCCAGGTAGATTCCCTCATGAGAGGATGAAGTGCGAGAGATTTGGTGGTGGGGGGGGGGAGGTTCGCAGATGCTCACCGCACTGCTTTTCAAGTGCCCACAGAGACTCGTGGAGGTGGTGGCGGTGGTGGTGGTGGTGGTGTTAGGAGCAGCAACAGACAAATATGCCACCTCATCGTCCAAATAAAGAAAAAAAAAAAAAAAAGCTGGCGATACAGACGGCAGAGACAGGCGGAGGAAAAGAATGGCGGCGGCGGCGGCGGCGAAGTGTAAGGAGGGAGTACAATGGGTTGTGTGGGCTGGAGGGGACAGAAGTGTTTTCACGTTTTTTTATTTTTTTTGGTTTCTGCATAATTTTCAGTGCTGCTAAAAGCTCCGTCTACTGCAGTGGAAAAACAAAGACGCTCTTCTGTTAATGAGAATAACTGGTTTCTCAAGAACGAGGTTACGGATCCCGACAGTCTAACCAATTATCAACGTATCGATTTAGCAAAAGTTCACACCGATGTGGGCGACGCCGTTCTGTCAGAAAGACGGACATCAAACCTTGATGGTGTGAAGAGTTTGGGATTTTAATGCATTGGTGGAGTGTGACACAGGAAAATGTTTAAAGTGGCTCTTTATGGAGGAATTAGCAGCACAAGCTACAGCCTAAATGTGGTTCAAGTGTGCATATAAACTCCAAAACATTGTGATATCAACTGGATGTCGAGCTTGAAGTGAGTCCCCTTGGCACAGAGGTCTTTGCTTATTTAGGCACACTGAGATCCATTTTGATACATGAAGAGTTATTTGACACGCTGGCGCGTGATCTGACAGTTTGGCAAGAGCGCAGTCGCTCGCAGTCCTTGGGGTGAGGAAGTGGGCAGATGCTGCAACAAAGTGAACGGTTCAGTCATGATTACGGAGGCTGTTCCAAGACAATGAGCGCACAAAAAAACGCAACTTAGCCGGAGGACTTCCTGCAACGGTGGCGACGGCGGACGACCGCGACGGCATCTCCAATCAGCTTCTGCTCGACCACCATCTTGAAACTGTGCTACCACAACATGCGGCTATATTTAAAGATATTTGTGAATTTTAAGCTTGATGTATTAAATACTTCGCGGGGATTTTTTGTTTTTTAAATTACCCCTTTGACCCGCTATCAGGACGTTTTTCCTCATGACTAAAATTCGAGGGTATGTTTGAACCACAGTAGCTCAAGAACTAATAAAGGTACAATCCTGAAACTTTCACTGTTATTTCTCATTGTGGCCTTGATTTAGGATCTACAATATTGGACCTGTAGATAAAATAATCTATTACATGTTATGGTTGGTCGGAATAGACATTTCTGATCTCCGGACATTTGGTCCCAATTAACGATGGATATCCCAAATATTCGGTGGTGGCGGGTAGTTATTTCTTCCGATGGGGGATGGGCGCTCGAAGGGCTGGAGTGGGCAGGACGCACAGGCCACATTGGGCTACTAAGACCAGTTTTTCAGTGTTTGGGGGGGTATTTGTAGATCAAAATTGATATCCCGATTCCAGGACAGCGAACAAATAGTCGGCTATTCGGCTCTCCGGGTCCAGCCCTATTACATGTGAGCTCAAACATGGGATTTTTCATGCTTTCATTTTCTTTTCATACTTCAACTCGCCCATAATCAGACACTATTTGATCTACTTGTGCAACATTACAGATTCTGAATCAATGCCATGACGAGAAACAACAATGAGAATTTCAGCCTTTTATCTTTAATGGTTCCTGAGATATTGCCGCTCAAATGTGCTGGAAGTGGGTAAATCTTTAATTAATATAGCAATACAGAGATCAGAGATAGCTGAGCGGGAGGGCCCCCGATGATTTGAGATGGAACGACCCGATCATTTGTTATCTCAGAAAGTCCCACATTCTTGTTTAACATCATTAGATCTACCTACGAGCCCCCGAGATGGGAGTTTCTTGCCAAAGAATTTAAATTGAATATATTTAGGTCAACTATTGCTTGTTTGTCAACCTCGCTGTGAATTTAACCTTTCGCAGGACGACTCAAGTGGTATTAAAAATTCCATTTGTCGTCTTAACTCCGGCGGACAGTCCCCCTCGGCTCGCCTCTCATCCACCTCAGATGTGTGAATCAGTATGGACGCCCTGTCCATCTCCCTCTCTCTCCCCCCACTCCTCCTCTCACTCTCATAAAGCATTGGCATGGTCCAATTAACATCTCCCTCACATCCCCGCGGTGCACGTGAAGGGTGAGCAGGTCTGACAGGCGAAGAGCACACTAATGTTTTATCAGCGCCACACATCGGGGTTTCTCTTCGCACACTGTGACACCGACAACTAACTGACGTGACTCGCCTTTCCACTCTGTCAGGAGACTGCGCGTCGGAGTTCCACTGAAGGTAATACGCTTTCAAAGGCTGGAAATGCAGCTCCGCCTGCACAACATAGCTGTGCTGAAAAATGGACGACCCTTTGGATATTTCTTATTTATGTGGTTTTTCAGATTTCTCGCCAAAAAGCTGCAAGCCGCTCTGTCGCCATAAGGTTAATCCCAATATTGTCTGTGAACCCGCCTGTACGCCGCTGAACTCTCCTTGAGCGCCACGCCGAACGTCTGCCACTTTATTCTGTGTAAATGAGTACAAAAGTGTAAGTGAACCGCCTAAAGCTGTGAATGTAAATCCAGAGGGGGGGGAGGATAAAGGATGCGCCCAGGTGAATAAAGCACAAAAATCTTTACCTCGGAAGCTGAAACGTACCAAATGTGACCAAAAGGCATCCCTGCCAACCCGATACTTTTAAGCCGAGAACAAAATAAAATACTCGGAGGCAGCCCCCAGGATCCCAGGCAAGGAAAAAAAAAAAAACGCACAGCGATTGCATAATGACAGTTCATCCTTAAGAGCTATTTAAAAAAAAGGGGAAAGTCTCTGAGCAAACACTCTAAAGCGCTAGATGGAAATCCAGCCCCCTCTAATAGTACATTAAGTATTCATGCAGCATATTGGCAATCAAATGCTGTTTTCATGGTTTGCAAAGTCATTCTTCCAATAATACACAGGACAAATACGCAGGCAGAATATTCTCACATACATCCCGCTGCAGCGCTGTTTTCTTCACACTGTTTGTCTTTTTTTTTTTTTAAACATCACACTTTAAAGCCTCTTTTTTATCATCTACATATAAACAAACCTGCTTTGAGGTGTTTTGTCTATTTTTTTTTTTACATCCTTGTGCTGATTAAGATTCAGCCCAAAGCCTCTGTGCATGCAGCGTTTCAATTAAATCCTCGAATTCTGCAAAAAAAAAAGTGTTTTGCAGTGGTTGCAGCTGCCATCTGCTGGACGCTAAGAGCAGCGAGAAAATCAACTTCTTGGACATCTGCTTAGATCGGGCAGCTTGTGTTTGGAGAAATCAATCCTCAAATTTAAGAAAAGGAATGGAAATTTAACACACACCCCCGAAACAGTAGGCTCGATTCATTAAAAAGTGAGAAATTCTCAAAAATAACGAAGCTGTCTGTGCATTGGCTAATTGATTTCAGCCAATCAGGGTGGAGTTTATCATTCACCGAGTCCTCCTCGGTTGAGAAATCACAATGGCGTGATGCCTCGGCCGGGATAACTTCCCCCCACGATGGAACTTCCATTTATAGCGCTGAGTGCTCTTTAAAGAAATTCTTTTCTGCCCATTCGTCACTGACAGTGCGAGTAGGAGATGAATCATTCTAATGTTGCTCTAACCCGTACTGAAGAAACCCAGAGTGCAATAATGCCGGCAGACTGCTCCCTGTTCCACCGTAAGCAATGGAACTCTAAATCCAACAAAGGAATGGCAGCGGGCCAGGAGTGGTGAGCTCAAACTAAGAGACCTGCTGGGTTCTCTGTCCTCGTGGAAGCAGGTACGAGCGCACCGGTTTGGCGGATTGACTCCTCGATGCCGGAGAAGCCAAACTCCCTCCCAGCTGTGATCATTTTCTGAATCATTAGAGTGTCGATCCGTTGACCAAACCTAAGCAGCTGACGAGGTCACGGGAAACACCTTGTATCCGTTACCAGCTGTCTCCTGGTTGTCTGACAGCTTATTTAAGCCTCCACAACCACACAGTTGGTGAGCTTTTCACTTCAGCCTTTATTTTGTGGGGCTTTTTTTATTGACGCACCAAACGGGTGACAGGAAAACATACCGAGGCAAAGAAAAGCTTGGATGAAACTTGACCCACGAAGGGAAAATGACATATGTGGTAACCAGAAGGTGTCGATTTCTTGTTGGATGAACATAATAGAGACTCCACTTTATTGATAACTGGTGATCGATGGAGGCTCAAAACAAAAAAAAAACCCAGGAATCTGTATAATTGGTCATGGTGAACATACAGGAGGATATCATAGTAGAAAACTGCACTTGAATGTTGAATCCTGAGCTCATGATTGCAATGCATGGCAGGTGTTCTGCACAATCTCACAGAGAAATGCTGCTTTCTTTTCCAAAATGCAAATGGCGAATAAGTCCATGTGGTTGATGAAGCTGCAGAAAAGTAGCAACAGGGGTATGTAAAAGCTGTAGTCTGCAAGATTCCTGTGTTTTCTTGTTGCTGCAAGAAGGAGCGATTGCTTCTCAGTGTCGAAAGTGTAAGTTAATAACTTTGATTCCCTTCCTTCTGTCAGCCGGGCTCGTGCTAGCTATCTGTTTCCTCTTCTTCCAAATGAATGACTGCCAAAAAAAACCAACAATGTTTAGCGGGTGTGTTTAATGCACAATGTAAGGACTCATTTTCTGTTTGGAGTGCATACGTTCCCATCAGGGTAGCATGTCTTTAAGAAATTTAATGACAGAATTCCATGCATCATTTATCCTCCGTAAAGCCGCGCGGCAGCAGCATCGCCCGGCTGCATCAGGAGCGGGGGATTATTTTACCTTGTCGCATCCCGGATTTAGAAGGAGATGGCATCGCTGACAACACTCATCAGCGCTCGGCTTTTCAGAGCTATAATTCTTACTTGGGGAGAAGGAGAAGAAAAAAAACAAAACACCACCCTCCTATATTGTATGTCCCGGGTGGCAGACGGAGCCGGTGAATGAGCACTTTTTTTTCTTTGTTTGCTATCTGGGAAGAGATTGTTAATGTTTGGAGGGGAGCATAATACATCTTTTAAATGGCCTTTTGACTGCACTGTTGGAACAAGAAGCCACTGTTCTCACTCCTGTCTAGTGATATGACTAAATATATTACGGTCACACTGTGGCCACCTGTGGGGAGCCACTTCTGCACGGACAATGAATCCTCGATTCACCTTGCCTCCTTTTCTTTAGAGTGATTCGGCAGCGGAGCTTTTGTGTTTCGTATTCTTCCAGATGAAATGGTGCCATCAGGGTTTTCTCAGCATACGAGTGTTTCAAAAGGCCAAGTTGCGTTCTTGATGGTGGTCCTCGTTGGTGGCGCCAATGACGACCAGTTTGATGTCTGATTCTGGTAAAAGGTTCCCAAACGTGTCTCTCCACTGAGCAATACTTGACAGCTAATCAAAAGATCGGGGTTTTCTCAGTATACGAGTGTTTTAAAAGGCTAAGTTGTGTTCTTTATGGTGGTCCTCGTTGGTGGCGCCAATGACGACTAGTTTGATGCTTGATTCTGGTAAAAGGTTCCCAAACATGTCTCTTGATGAAACAATATTTGACAGCTAGTCAAAAGATCAGGGTTTTCTCAGTATACGAGTGTTTTAAAAGGCTAAGTTGTGTTCCTCATGGTGGTCCTCGTTGGTGGCGCCAATGACGACTAGTTTGATGCCTGATTCTGGTAAAAGGTTCCCAAATGTGTCTCTCGACTGAACAATATTTGACAGCTAATCAAAAGATCGGGGTTTTCTCAGTATAGGAGTGTTTTAAAAGGCTAAGTTGTGTTCTTGATGGTGGTCCTCGTTGGTGGTGCCAATGACGACTAGTTTGATGCCTGATTCTGGTAAAAGGTTCCCAAACATGTCTCTTGACGAAACAATATTTGACAGCTAATCAAAAGATCGGGGTTTTCTCAGCCACCTATGCTAGCGTGTCTTAAAGGCGATGCTGCATTCTTTATGGTGGTCTTCATGTGTGGAACTTCTAACACTGATCAAAAATGGCCTTTGTGCTTTCTTTCCCTTTCTAGCATGAGCTAACCGTGGCTAATGACTCCGCTGTTTGATCTTATTGTGGTGCTGTTGCAACAGGCCAACCCCGGCGAGCAACGCGCGCCGCTTACGATGTCTCCGCTGCTGCAAGCGCGCTGTAATGAACCGCCGCCATTGTTGACGCCAACACTTCAAGGTGGTGTTTGTGCACCTGGTGTCGAACCCAGATTTTTTTCCTTCCCACATCATCTGCACCCAGCAAACATTCACACTCTGCTTGCAGATGAAACGGGCATTACTCCGAACCGCTGTCTTCGCTGACATTAATGATGGCGCAATTAGCTCGGAGACCTTTCGAGCAGAGAAGGCTTCACACTATTATAGCGACAAAGAGTGTCTAATAAAGGCGAGCGAGGCCTCTGTGTCGTGTCAAAACAGCTGCAGTTCATCCTGGATCACTGGCAGGCAGGTGGCGACCTGCATATCCATCTTTTTGTTTGTCTACGAGTCACCGATGCGACGAGGGGCCTGCCAAACTTCCCACAGGTTAAATAATCACTCTGTCTGATGAATGCTAGGGTGGCATGACTTGTGTGTGTGTGTGTGTTTTAGCAAATCCATTTCACTGTAGGGGCTGACACAATCATCCAATTAACTGTTTATCTAGAAAGTGGATCAATCACAATTTCTATAATTTAATATTTAAACCGTTTTACCAACAGCTATGTGGGAGTTCTCTCTCTCTTATACCACTGTAAAGGCGATGCGTTTGTAGTGTTTTTCTCATTTGGTCACACTAACGAAGCGATTTCAAGGCCTCTTCTCTGGTTCTACTGACTTTTGATTGACCTTTGCCACCAAAAACTATCCAATTAATAACAAACATTGCAGCCTCAGTCATCCATTCCTGCTCTTCCACAGCTATTTTTTATTTTATTTTTTTGTTGCCAGTGCAGCTGGTGGGCTATGTTTCGCATATGTTGTCATGCTATTCCAGACTGTTCCACTTGCCAGATTAAATTGGGCAGTTGACCAGTACATCTCAAATTCGAGCACCAGCTCCTTTAGGCTTCTTTAGAACTCAGTCAGCTGCCTTTTTTTTTTTTTTTCTTTTTGCCACGAAAGCGATGATGGTCGTACGGCGTTTTAAAAGCCGACACATACTGCGCTCTGGCTTTTGGATTCAGCACGACTCCGCCGGTCACTGTGATAGTTAATGCAGAGTTCAGGTCAGTGGTGCTGCTGTAACATCTCCTGGGTGGTTGATAGTGGATTATACAGTCGACGGATAAGGCTGACGCTCTGCTGTGGGGCCTTCTGAGGTCTTCGCTGCATGCCACGCAAGCTGCTGCTGCATTTTTTGCATATTAAAAATGAATCACCAAATTCCTGATGGTGCTGAAAACGAACGGTGAAGTTTGACGCCTGGTTTGTCATTCAAGTCACAGGCTGGTAAAAGGTCCCCAAATGTAGTGATTTTTGTTATGCTAAATGCACTCTGGGACACTGCTGTGCACATTTTTGACGGGTTATCCATGAAGAAATAGAAGAAAAATAAGAATCTGCTGCTGCTAAAGTCAGTCCATATCAATAAAACTATAGCTGTGATCCAGTGGAATGGACTACAGATGTCCCCAGGACTCAATTAAAGATGCAAAAATCAACTTCTCCCTCAGCACAGTTTGCCTGCTCATACATGTAAATAGGATTTGAATGTTGTCTGCATCGAGCTCAAACACTAGCAGCCAAATGGTTCCCATAATAAAGCTGCTTTTTCTTTTTTTTTCCATCCATCCATCCACTGCTCTTTCTTTCCACACACTGCAGCCCAAAACACGCTTCAGAATTACATGACACTTGGCACCTTCTGCAAACACATCAGGAGAAGTGTTTTGCTTTTTTTAAAGAAAGATGCAAATTCACAAGGCTGGCAAACACACAAGCCTCCCTGTGATCACCACAAGCAAATCAATGCAACGTGAACAAGCAAACTGGCACTTGCCTTTAACGCATCTCTCCACAAACACACGACTGTCAGGGCATTCACTCACAACGCGTCTTACGAGTATTTTCTCTCCTTTTTTTAACAGAAGGAGATGGTGTCTGATGCAGAGAGAGAGAGAAAAAAAAAAACGCTCGACTTGTGGAGAGGCTGCAGTCAATGAGTGGACTCCTGTTTCCTGCAGTGCGCGTAAATTTCAGTCTGGCTACACTGGTGCGGCACAAGGCATCAGAGGGATCGGATAGCCTCCAACTCCCACTCTGTTACAGCAGCCTGTCTATCATTCATAACTCCACCGAGGCGTTGTGTGCAACAACACCCCAGGAGGGAGAGAGGAGGAGGAGGGGGGGAAAAAAAAAAAAAAAGAAAGCGCGCCGGAGCCTAATACACTCATTATAGCCGCAAAATGACCGGTGCGCACTCCTGGACTTCTCTTTTTCCCCTCCTCAGCTTCCCTCAAGACTGTTTCTTTCTGCTTAGTGGCCAATTTCACGGGGCGCAATTGCAACAGAAAAATAAATAAAATTAAAAAAAATTGCGCGCACGGACAAACTCACCGCTTTGGAAGCGCGTCCCCATGGCGCGCAACAAAAAAGACTCCCCATTTATCCCCGTCAACCACAAGCCAGCCTACAACTTACAACACACATAACAGACAACTTATTTCACCACCTTCTTGGTTTTTTTTTCCTCTTACCTTCACGCGTGCACCCTCCTGTACGCGCATGGCAGCCGGTTTGTTAAAAAAGAAGACCCAGAGATTTGAGTTCATTCTCTCCGTTCCTCCGTCAGTTTTCTCTCCCACCTTTCCCGTGTCATCCTCTCCGGGGCAGGAGCTTCAGTGCGCGGCTTGCGGAGAGCTCTCCTTTCCCCCCCTTCCCCGAGTGTGCGTGTGCATGCGAGGAGAGGACTGGACGGGCGAGCCGAGCCGCTGTGCGTGTGTGTGTGTGTGTGTGTGTGTGTGTGTGTGCGCGCATCTCTCCGCCGAAGCATCCCCCCCCTCCACCCCTCCATATCCAATCGTGCCCGGCTACTGCGGCGGCTCAAGCCGGAGAAGGCGCCGGATTGGTCGGTTGGCAGATCAATCCCCGGCTCTGGAGCCTTGTGGACCGGCCTCCCCTTCGTGCGCTCTCTCTCATCCCTCCACCACCACCACCGCCGCCGCCACCACCTGCCTCTCTCCATTATCTCCCTCTCCTCCTCTGCTCCTGTCTTTCTCTGTTAACACGTGATTATATAAGATAGTGATCAGGAAGCGATACGTTATCCCATTCTCATTTTCTTACACACACACACACACACACACACACAGCCTTGCCAGAGTGTCCCAGCAGAATGTGGAGCATCAACAATGAAGAAAAACTGCACAGCAAGAAAAGATGTGCTTTGAAAAAAAAAAAAGGAGGATTTACAATTTAATAGCTTTTAAAGTTACTGAGAGTTCACTCTGTCTTATTTTGTTGGAAATGTATTCTTCTGTTATCATTTCCTCGTGGAAAAGGTATAAAATAGTTCCTCTCAGCTAACCAAATGATATCAGTTCCAAGGTGTGCAAGTCATTTTGTTTTTTTCTTTTTCATTTTAAGCTGGAGTCTCATTTTCAAAGCGCAAGAGACTCGGGATCAAATTGTAGGCAGCAAATCAGGCTGATGTCCACAGCTGTGGAGTCTGGAGCAAATGGGATCCAGACTTTACAGCCAAAACTGTCTGTTTTTTTACCAACTGCCTCAATATCTATGAGTTTACTTTGTTTAACTAAAAGACTGTTGACGGATTTGTGCTAAGTCACGATGCTGACGACCCGAAGGATTCACGTCCAGAATGTAAACAGTTAATAAAACATCCAAACAGATAACGTAATCGAGTGTTTAGTGATGTTTTTGCAGCATGAATTCTGCATAACACGCAGATAAGGGTTGAAAAAGTAGAAATAAAAAGTAAAAATCTGTAAAACAAATTGAGAAAAAAAAAGATTAATGGTTTAAAAAAATGGTGGAATAGATTGATGTTAGAAAACTGTACAAACTGTGAAAATCACTGCAAATTTCTGTACAATAATGGTATTTTTTTAGGTTAATATGGTGTAATTTTACAGCCACACAATGTAAAAAAAGACAAATTAGTATTTGTAAAAATTTTGGGATTTTTTAAAAATTTTAATTATTTAAAATTTTTACAGTTTACATGAAAATTTGTACTATTTCTATGATTTTACAAAACACATCTATAATTAAACAAAACTGTGTAAAAATGTACAATACGGGGGAAAATGTAGATACATTTCTCAGTCCCTAATATTCATGTTTAAATCAGGGTAATATACTGATTTAAATACAATAAAAATACAGTAATTTGATGGTTAAATTGTTGTAAAAGAGTAAAATACTTTTTAAAAAATTAATAGAAAAATGAATTTGTTTTTTATGTGGGCATTATTTATTTTTCTTTTATTTCTTTACAGGTAAACATGTAAATTCATTTTTTTTTAATTTAAAAACACTGGAAAATCTGTACATAACAGTAAATTGTTCCAAAAAAATATTTAAAATGTAAAAATAAATTTTAGGATATTTTGTTATATAAATGCCCTGAGTATGAGGTAGAGTTTAATTTATTATTATGATGTGTGTTTCAGTAACGTTATGTCCAAATAAGAACTAATGATCACGTATGAGGAACAAAATAATTGGGCAACAACCTGCGTCCTTCCAATATCTCACACTTATGAGGTTGTGGTGATAAAATCTGTGGTTTAGATTAGTTTTCCCCAACAAAAAATGGAAATCAGCGTTCCCCTTCAAAGACTTTAAAAATAGTCAGACATTCACGGGCTAAGAATACAACTCTTTTTTACATCAACATGTCTTCTCGGCCCTCTGGTTGAGATTTTAGAGTAACTAAGAGTTGATTCTTACTTTCATCGCCCCAGAATCTTAATAGCGCCACGAGCTAAGCGCAGCTACCAATTACTCCAGTGAGTTCAGAAGACTTGGGAGGGTAAGGTCAACATCTAAGCAGCGCAATCCGGGATAAACAGTCTAAAGATTCATAAAGTTTAATTTGCTTGTGTGGCCTTGCCAGAGAAGAAAGTGTGCGGCTCTCAATAGTTAAGACGAAGGTTTTGCATACATTTTTCAATTTTGAGAGTCTTAGTGAAAGGAGAGGGCACGACCATGCACTCCCGCACAACTTTATCAGAAACGTATTGAGCACCAAGGCTGTTGAAACGCCAACATAAATCTCAGCGTGCACACAGAGCACCTACAGTTCTTGAACCTTTACTAAAACTACCGTGCACGGACAAAAACTCTGTGCGTCAGAGAGGGATTGTGGTCTCACTCCAGGTAGATTTACGTCTCCTGGAAGGGCGCGTGGCTTCTGGTCCCCGACAACGCGGCGCATCGGTCAGCGGTCGCTCTGAGGCGCATAAGCGATGCGCCGAGGCGTCCAATAAAGGCTGACGTTTTGCTTCGAATCATTTTTTTTTTCATTGCTTTGCGGCACTCCCATGAAATTCAAAGCTACTTCTGCGATGGCGTCTGCATCCATAAACGCTCCTCGAGTGTCTGCACATCTCGGAGGCCCGTTCCCCCGGGGCTGATACGAGGACGCCTGGCCATCATCTGACTCAATGTACAACATACAGGATGTACAGAACCTGTCCAACAGCACTGTGGAACTTTAAATCCTCCGTAAAAAATGCTAATTCTATGCAACACTTAGCCCCTGGATGCAGTATCTGGCATATCTGCTGCTGCGGTGGCATTTAATTGCTAAATTTGCTAAACCGCTGTTTGACCAACAACAGGAGATAGCGCACGCCCCGACCAAGCTGCTGCATTTTAATATCACTCCGCATTAAAAAACCCGCGTGGCGTTCGGGTGCATTCGACATCTCAGCGTGGGCATCAAGTTGTTGATAATTAACATTGATCCGCGGCCTCCGATCGATGCATATGCATATTGGGCTGCAGGTAAACCATAACAAAAAGGTTCTCTTTGTTTTCCCCCCGCCGCCCGCATTAAGTCTAACCGCCAAAACAACAAACAACAAACTTTCAATAAATAGATAATGAATCGATGATGAAATGATGATATCATTAGCGATAATGGCGCACGATGAATGTGTCCCGATGCGGAAAATGTATCAGGAAGTCTAGTCTTGCTTACATAACGAGTGGATTGTTTAATTGAAAAGTGCTCTCTATCAGTGGAACCTTCCATTAACCAATTTAGAATAATTATATATGAGAAAAAAAAGACAATAGATAAACTGAACTGTTTTTCCACAATCACCTCATCAGCTGGGTTTCCTACACTCTCTTCCAGTTTTTTTTTGACTTTCACTCTTTCCCCTTCTCGCCCTATTTTTTTGTGTTTCCGTCAGTCACTCTCTTTCTGCTTCCTCCTCCACCTCCTCCACTTCCATGCACACATACATTCACATCACTCAGGTACCCTTGGGCCAGCTGTTGAGTCTGCCTATGAATTCAGCCATGCTTTTGCTCTCTCCGGATCCAAAGGGAAGCTTAATGAATAATGAACAGAGCGGTGAAATGGGCGAGCGGGGGCTGGAGGACGAGCGCGAGAAGTGAGGGGAGAGAGGCCCTTTAGGACCAGGACACGACGGAGAGACTCGGGGAGGGCAACTTGTTAGTGCTCGCCCATCAATTAGACGGCGGAGGAGACATGAAGAGAATGGAGGCTGATGCGTCACGGACACGGGGAGAGAGAGAGAAGGGGGAGAGGGCTATAAACTAAACCCTTGCCGAGGAGACAGATTAGGCATCAGAGACGAGGAGGCGAGCGGCGAGATGAGAGTCAGAAGGAAGTGGACATGAGAGACAGGGGTCTCGGAGGCGTCAGCGGCTCTCCTCGGCATCACTGCCTCCAGCTTCATCTATCATCCAAGCCCAGTTCCTCCTGCCAACACAACCGCGTCTCTGGTCCACATCCAGAGTTGGCATGCGGCTTCAAAAACTCTCGAAAGTGGATGTGCTCAGTATATTAAACAAAGTAATGACTCTCCTTGAAACTGCAGACAGGTGTGTTCATCCTCCGAACTACAGAGGAGGGGGAAAAAAAAAAGACAAAAGAATCCCACATCACGGGAGTTTTATGTTAAAGCCAGACGTAGAGGTTGAGTTCTGTTCTTTCAGAGGAATTTGTACGCGTCTGGTTTACATCCTAATCATCTTTAATTTCCCTGTTGTTCTGAAGTTATACCTGCTTGTGGCCTAAAAAAAATTTACAAAAAGCCGTTTAATTCTATCCAGTTCAGTGCTGCAAACCAATTCCACCTGTAATGTTCAGCACCAATGAGTCCAGTAAACCTGGAGGTTATGTTTCAGTTCTTTTTTTGCATTAGCGGTGTGCTATCTGGCATTACAATTAGCATTACTTTTGCCTAAATATCTTGCAAAACTATATTCATTTGTGACCTTCTCGGGTAAAAAAATCTAATTTATCACCTTGTTAATATGTCCATACGGTGTGTTTTTATATGCTAAAGGACACATTATGAGCAGAATAAACAGTCAAAGCATTTAAAACTGCCGTATACTGATTACAAAAAACACAAATTCAGATTTGTGGGGTTTCACACATGACAAACCTACGGAACCGATGTTATCTACTGTCTGAATCCTTCGGACTTGATCTCTGGTTTGAAAATGTACGGCTGAATTACTCAGCCTTTTTGTAGCACAGAGCAGTGGTGCAGCAGAGTTGTAGGTGAGCTGGTGTGCTTGAGCTACAGCAAACAGCAGAGGAGAAGCTGCTCAACTTATGCAGAGTCAAATCTAAGCTATCTTAAGGCAGGAAGGATTTATTTTCAAATAAAAAAAATACTTAACACATACTGTTTTATACATAGCCTGTTAATTAAAGACTTTAAAGAGGGACTTTAAAATATGTTTACTGTTACGTTTAGGTATTAACAGCACATGTCGGGGGTTAGGAAAAGATTGGTTTTGGTTTTATCCATAAAAACAGCTGCAATGTCCACTCACAGCTACTAGCATAGGGCTAAAACCACATTCCTGTGTCTCTGTGGCTAAACCCAATATCAAAAATGGAGATATCTGGTGCACAACCCTTCGACTTCTAGCAGCATGTAGTTTCTGGTAGAAAAGGTTGAAGCAGTGAGCTGCTGGCCTGCTAAAAATGTACTGATTGTGTATTTGTAGGCACCGTGTTGACGTCAGTGTTTTTGTCACATGGTCATTGTCCAACCTCAGCCAAGCATTACTTCAGTTTTACCTTCACCAACCTGCAGGTGTGACAATATTTTAGGATTAACTGTCTCTGCCTCTGTTTAGCTGGATGGTTTCTCTCTATCATTTACCCCCTCTTCCTGTCTGTGGGCATGGCCAGGTGTGATCAGGTGTGATCAGGTGTGTTTGGCTCTCAATCAACACCTGTGCACGGGCTCACCTGTCTCCAATCAGCTCTCTGCTCCATAAATCTCCAGCTCAGTATTATTCTGAGCCATGCTGTTGATCTGGACAACCAGTCAGTTAGCCCCGTTAGCAACACACCTGGATCCCCACCCTGATCTGTCACCTAAGGTCAGTTTAGCTGCTAGCCTTGTTTCCTGCCTGTTTGTTTTCCTGTTTTTAGGTCAATCTGTTTTTCTAGTAGCCTCAGAGCATTACTCTGGTGGTTTTCCTTGGCTTAGTATTGTTTGGTCTTGGTCAGCCTTTAGCTTTGTCCTCTACCAGTCTGTTTCTTGTGGTTAGCCTAGTCTATTTTGTCCTGCTGTTAACCTCACAGCATTTACCTCTCGCAGCACTTCCTGTCATGCGCTGTTAGCGTCAGCCTAGCTTCCTGTCTGGCCCTCATTGCTACCCGCACTTATTGTTGGTTCATAGCTGTTGTGTTTTATGCTAGCTCATTACTTTCTGTGAGAGTTGTTAGCATCTTGTGCCATGAGCCCTATGGTTGCTCAGCTTAGCCTATGGGTGTGTTAGCTTTCCTGCCTCTCTTCACTTCCTGGTTAGCGATGGTTGTCTTGTTTTCCTCTGCTGCTATATACTGTCACTAATATATTCACAAGTGGTTTTCCTTGCCTACTATTACTTGGTCTTGGTTAGCCTTTGGCTTTGTATGTTGCCAGTCTGTTTGTTGTGGTTAGCTTAGCTTTTTCCCTGCTGCTAGTTTTATAGCATTTGGCCCATACAGTTAGCTGTTAGCTATTTGTCCTATTCTGGAGCTGTTATCCTCTTGTATTGTTAGCTCACTAGCCCTCTGTTAGCTTAGCATCAGCCTGTTAGCCTAGCCTATCATGGAAGCTTTCCTGCCTCTCTCTTCACTTCCTGGTTATATATTTGCATGTATATATTCGCTGCTTGTGAATGAACTGCTTTTACTGATTTTTGTTCCCATGGTTCATGTCTGTTCTTGGATTTGCTGTGAAACTGTGAAACTCTGCAGAATCATGCTAATATTGAATTTCTGTGTGGTGAATGTGTTTTTGGAGAATACTGCTGACTTAAAATTGCATAAATTGCATGATCTATTGCTTCATCTTTTTGCTTGATTATGAGGGTTTTAACATATCACTGTCTGTTTTTTCCAAGTTTCCAGTTTATATATTAAAATGTATATATATAGGACAGTGTTTGATGGGCTCAACGAGGACAGAATGTTTTTTCCTGGCTGCTAAAGCGAACTGTGTCCTCTCCGCTTGGGTTCATTGTGCAGCGTTCTTGAAGCCAGACTTGCTTGTGGTAACCACTTAAGTGATGGACTGTTTGTTATTATCTGAACCTCACATTAAGGCATGAGGCCGCCGCTCCTTCATCCCTCCCTTTAACACAGCGCGTCAATAAGATCAAAGGTTCGCCAGACATCATACGGAGGCAGGTGGATAAACGGGCATGCGTGCGTCACACTGGAAGCCTCCTGTATAGATGGAAGACACAACCTCGCACTAACGGCCGACATCTTTTGTGGCTGCACCACAAGTCGGCTTCCTGTCAGTTACCTGCAGTTCTGTTTCAATCACTGCTGAGTGGAACGATAGTCACAGAAAAACATGCAACATCGCTTTATGATGCCTGATTTCACCGAGGGTTTATTAATACCATCGAACTTTCTCGCACTTGCGAGCGTGAAACTCTGCAGATCCCAGCGGTTCTCCCTGACGGCGAGCTGCACAGTGCTTCGGAGGTTACTCGGGTATCGATCCGAAAGGCCATTTCTCTGCATGATGTCTATTTCCCTGACGGGTTTTTAATGACATGTCGGTAAATCATTTTGCCAGGGGGGCTAATTGCTGAAGAGCCTTTTAACGATACTGCGAGATTACACTGTGCTCCTCGGACAAGTTTGCAAGCGATTAACTTGTGTGGACATTGTGTTGTGGTGCACCAGATAGAGGTTTTTTTTTCCCCCTTCTATATGTAATTGTGAAAGCTGGTTCTGTGGACCCTCCATATATAAGAGATATTTGGTCAATTAATCACAGCTAAGCAGAACTGAGGGATTATGCACTTGAGTGAATCTCATTTCAAGCTGCTGGTTTGGGTGGGTGTGTGCACGGGAGCCGCTGTGGACACAGACAAATGGCAGAGGCAGCCGGCTATGCTGAAGCCGGGAGACACATATCAGCGGGGTGAGGCTGGGAGTTTGTTTGCCTCCCACAAAGCATCTAATTTATATGTGGTTGACGAGCATCAAGGTTACACTGTGCCACGCCATTAAAAAGCATCCGTGTCTTCCCGGGGTGGAGGATGCTCCGAGTGCCCATGACTGCTTAGCTTCCACGCAGAAAACAAATTACAGCTCAGGAATCAAACAAATCGTTGGCTTTTGTTTTTTGTTTTTTTTCCCCTTTGCAGCTGATTCTGAAAACGCATTGTTTCCTCATTAGAATGCATCAAACGTCTCGCAGAAGAATATGCTGCGTCTCAAAGGCTGCCGCGCCGTCTCATGCACAACGCTTTGTGCACTAGTTGGATATGAACAGTGTAGATATCCACAGTGAACATTTTTTATTTTTTTTCTAGAAAATTTGCAGTGAGAGCAGCGTAGGGATTTTACAGAATTATTAAAACAGCACACACACGAGTATCGGTGGAGATACAGGTTCAGAATACAGAACCAACTTTAGAGTTTCTCCAACTGAATGAAAACGGCAGAGGAATGTTTTTGGTCTCACGTCACACTTTGTTTTAATTATGAATTCACAGGACGAAGAGTCAACAGTGAATCTGTTTTACACGTGCGGATTATTTACATCCAGCTCAGGTGCACAATATGAAACTGACGTGAAATCTTAGCTGTAAACCGGAACAACTGGGGAGGCAATAAAAGAACAAAACCAAAAAAAAATCAATCCTATGACAGAACAGAGTCATCGACTTTCAAAACCGTGTTGCTCTGCACTTGTGTTATTGAGTGGCACCATGCGGCTCGGCTCGGTTGCTCTCAGCGATGACTAAACACCAGAAATGGTGTGAGTAAAGAGACACTGTCAAGAGTTCCAACTCCTAATGGGACGAGTGCACTCTGACTGAACGAGGGAACGGCCGCTAATGAAAACAAGAGGTACAATTATGGAAGTGGCTCAAGGCGTGTAGATCCATATAAAGTATGGGGAAGCTCTCTGATATGTTGCTGATTGGTTTAGACTAAGGCTGCAACGAATAATACTTTAGTTTTTTTAATCTATTTTTATTTTTATCGTCAAGTAGCCTGCAAAACAGTCATGCGTCTAGTATCTGCTCCTGTCAGCCATGCTATATTGTTTTAAGCATATATAACATTATTGGGAAGTTGGATCCCTTGGAAAAGGTTTAGACAACATGGACGGTCTTGTCTGTGAAGATTCTCCAGGTCATGGTTATTCTCGTAGATTAATCGAACTTGAGTTCCTTGAAGACGTTTCACCTCTCCTCCAGGATCTCCCAACCAGTCAGAACTGATGCAGCCTCTTGGACGAGAGGTGAAACGTCTTCAAGGATCTCAAGTTGCTACCATTAATCTACGACAGGGGTGTCGAAATCCGGTCCTCGAGGGCCGCAATCCTGCATGTTTTAGATGTTTCCTTCTTCCAACACACCTGATTCAAATGATCAGGATCGTTATCAGGCTTCTGCAGAGCTTGATGATGAGCTGATCATTTGATTCAGGTGTGTTGGAAGAGGGAAACGTCTAAAACATGCTGGATTGCGGTCCTCGAGGACCGCAGTTCAACACCCCTGATCTACGAGAATGGACAGTCTTGATTGAGTCTACAGTGACACAATATAGGGCAACAAAAAAAAGATTAAGAACCACCAATGCTGCCCAAAATGACTTCAGTGCACCTTTAACACTTATTCTTCAAGTCTATGGAACTCTACCGGAGCGATGGAGCATCTTTCTTCCACAAGATTTGGTCTAACAGTGCTGTGTTCAATGTGGTGGAGATCTATTGACTGTTCAGGCCATAGTATGGGATTCCCATCGGTTTCCTACTCTTCAAACCCTTCAGTGACCCCTCGTGCCCGATCTACGTGGCCATCCAGGAGGAGACCACTCTCAACAGGATAATAATGTTTCATAGTAGGATAAAGATCGCTCGTAACAACTTTGTATTGATTTGGCAGTGACCCTTCCCTCTGAGGGGACAAGTGGACCCAAACCATGCCTGTAAAATCCCAACACAGCACTGCAGAGCCACATTCAGCGTCTGTTTTGTCTGCGCTGTAACCAAAAACCCACAATGGACATAATCAATGCAGACATCATGTTCCCCTCTGGTTGTAAATGAAATTTTTTTCTGGTAAATGTTAATTTTAGGATGCAGGGTGGTGGAAAAAAAGTGTAATTTCCAAGATTACTTCTGTAAAAGCAGGAACTAATGAGAAAGTAGAAAATTAAAAAATCTGAAGTTAAACTTAAATCGGGGCACTCTTGGAGGCTTCACCCAGTGGAAACGCCGCATTTAAAAATCACATTCATTAGGATTGGAGGGGTCGTTGCACATTTGCGTAAGTGTTTGTGGTGCTTAACCGTAAAGCAAAGCACATCGTCGGTTTCTAATGACCTCTGATTCCCTGTGATACGTCAGGTTTCACACATCTCGGGGCGTAACTAAGTGGTCAAAAGTCTCTCTGCAGGATACTCCTATTCCACCATCAGATATACTGAGATAACCTTGATAGATGCACCTTTAACCTGTGGGGAGACAGCAGATATCCATCCTGCCTCCTATTCATTACCTCCAGTGGGAGGGCTGGCTTTTTCTTTTTTCTTGCTGAGCCCTGATCAGCAGAGATTTTGTTATTTTCATTTACATTTCGAGGCTGTTTCTGAACAAAGGAAAGTGGAAATTGTGTAAAAACTGCAGTTCCTGTACTCCTGCACTCCTGCAGTTAGCTTTTTGCATGATGTATTGCTTATGCGTTGTGGAAATAAGGATAAATACAATTAGAAAGTTGCTCCCAGCGCTTGATTCGACGCTATAGCTTCAGGTTGATAACTGCATTTACATTCACTCAGTGCTGAACTAAATGAGAACTCTATGAACTGTATGTTGCTCAATCCATATTGCTGATAGATTGCTGTGACGGCAGCGTTATATAAGCTAAAAGTACGGCTGTAATCGCTCGCTTTCGGCCACTTGGTTCCGCTCACAGTAAATCTAGCGGCGCATAAAGCGACGTAAACAGGTTTCTGATGTTATGCAAGGAGTTTGCTGATCCTAAATCTCCAACCAGGCTTCACATAAGGCTGCTTCAGAGGCTGATTAATTTTGAAATGAGAAATGTGTGATCTTTCAGGTGTTTTTACTTTGTTGTGCTCTTCTTATAGACGTGGCCATAAAGGATGTGGTTACTATTTGACCTGTTTTATTCAAATCATAGCTTTAAAATGCTCCGTAGGGGGCCAGTCTGTAAAGTAAGTGCATATATTGTACATAAATACTGTGAATGACCTGTTATTGTTGTATTATGTGAGCATACTTTATTTTTTTGTTCTGTCTTCAAAAATCATTTGCAATTGTGCTGTTCTTTTTGTTTTTTTTTTCTTCTCAAATTGAAAGGTCACATTGTTATTTCTGTAACATGCTATCCCACACTCTAACCCATCGATTTGTTGAAAACTTACCTTTTCCAGTTTCTGTCTGACAAGACTGAAATGTAGCTGCGGATGAATTATTTAACATTTCACATGGTGCGGTGTACGCCATTAGACCAGCGCCGTTGTGTGAAGCGCGGCATCGCAGGCGGACCGCCGGCTTTCTTGCAGTCGGTCTTAACGCGAGGCCGAGTAATGGCGCGTTTGCAGCCCCGATGATAAAATTATAACGGTGTGCCACAAACTATACATGTTTTGAAGGTGAATGCAGGAAACTCTCCACCGCTGTGTGCTCCTGCCTCTGGCAGCGCCCCAAGGAATCTGTCCTCCCATGCATAGAGATCTCATTTAGAGACCCAGAGTAACCAATCAGGACTCTCTCAAAGAGTTTTAATGCACACTGAGACACTCGGCGTGTGGAAAAAGTGACACCTACTCGTTCTAAAATAAATCAATTTCTGTAAAGTTTTGGACAATGAAATAGTATTGTACCATTATGGATTTAAAAGTCTGACTATCAGTATAGATTTTTGCCAAACTGTCCGTTAGCTTTTCTTTTACAGTGGTTGTGGGCTTTTTATTTTGTATCTGTGATAAAGCACCCTTGTATCTTTCAGTTAAATATCCAGAAACTCTCTCCATACGGGCGGAAAACTGATCAAATGTGGAATCATCCCTCTTGCTATCATCGTCTCGGCAGACTTAACGTAGTCTCAGCTGGACTGTGAGATGCAATAAAGTGGTATTAATGGCATGACTCCTGTTTTGTCATCAAGATGAATGACGCAACCCTTTATGTAAGGATGTAAAGTACGTAGACAACTAATAATAGACAAAAGGAGCAGAAGGTTGATGAATTGTCTTTAGTCGACCCATTTTCGTACGAATGACGGAGGA
>NW_007578044.1:362977-367042 GCF_000690725.1 Stegastes partitus | reverse complement strand
GGTGTGAACACAATTTAATGCCGTAAATGCTACCCCCATTGACCCCCCATGAATATGACTAATATTAAAATGCGATGCAGTGTGACGCATCAGTACCACCTCCAGTGATGAACAGAAATCTCTTTGACGAATTCAACAAGGACTGAAACTCTAATGGCATTCGTGGCAGAGCTCGTCGTGTTGGTTTGCATTAGATTTCACCAAATAAAAAGGCTGCTATGTGCATATTTAGATGTTTACAGTACATCTAGTATAATGTTCAAATAGCCTCTTGTGTACATGTAGCGTTCCATTAGATATTATGAATTACAGATTGAATTACCTGTAACTCGTAGCTGCTTTCTAAAGAATATGGATCCTATCTAGCAGGATAAACGGGCCTATCTCAGATATTGTGGGCAGTGTTTTTCTGTTATTTCTTTTAGGTCAGTTACCTTCGAGGAAAAAAACCACAAAGAGCTTACTTGAGCTAGCGGAGGACTGTTGACACGGTGCTGTACTGATTTGAGGACTGATGGAATTGGACAAACTTGCTGTTTGTACAAAGAACTCAGACAATCTCTTTCCTGGGAAGTCGCAGCACCCAGCAAACAACACGAAATCCTCTTTGGCCTCCGAGATGATCCACTTCACTCCACTTAATTAATCCTCTAATAGAGTAAAGACAACGTATGGGCATCTTGTCATATCTGACAACTCCGAATAAAAACTAAAACGGCTCCCCTGTATTTAAATACTATCAATAATTGTATTTGCGTTTTATTGTCATTCGTCAGCTGCTCGGGACTCGCTTTGCCCTTTGAATCATTGATGCGATCGATGCCGCGTCCGAGCTGCTGCAGCCGTGGATGAAATCCAAGTCGGAACTTTAATATCGGGTCAGGCCCGGTGACCACAAGGCATTGAATCATCCATAATAATAGCTGGATGAGAGACTGCAAGGCGAATAATGGTCAACAGCAGATGCATTAGGAAGGATGCTGCTGGAGAAGTCAGCGCTGAAAACATGGATTCATTTCATCTTTTGGATCGGCGGCCTCGTGGGAACGGCCAATAATAGTAGCATATCTATGACTACATGACTCCGCGTTGCTCAAATGAGACGAGCGATGACTCCACATGCGCATTACTCAGATCCAGCTCGCTCGCTGCTTCGCCCGATGGTGCGCTCGTAGAACAAATCGGAGCCGAGCGAGGTACAGAAGAGCGTTTATGACCAAACAAGCAATCAGCGCGGAGTTTGCTCATTAGCTTGAGAAGAGCGTGCGAGAGGATTGATAGCGGACATCAGAATCACGCCATGAACCCTCACCTATTGACGGCGTGAAGGTGAAGGCGATTGATTCATGAAATTGCTTTTCCAAAGTTCTGCCAAGGTTGCGGACTGAAAAAGGAACATGGAGCTATGCACCACCTGGATGGCACTCGTGTCAGGGTGGAGCTGGCACACCGTGAACCTCGGCTTGCATTTATAAAAACGGTTGCTATGTTGCTGATTACAATATTCAGTGAACATGTCATGTACACTCAATCATGTATAAGTACAGCTCCTGGCTTTTTCAACTCTATGATTTTCTTTTTCCGATCCTTGCTGAGCTCCTTGTGCTTTACTTTGGTAGCTTTTGTGGCTAATGAATGGATCAAACGGGCTCTAATTAAATCAGCTCGGGCGGGTCACCGGCTGTAGTCGATCATAATCGCTCACGAGCAGTTAAGAGGCCGCGCCACTAAGAAAACATCATTAACTTGGAAAGTCACTGGAGACCCACAACTGCCATCACGTACACGGTCTTTGAAAGTGTATGCAAGCTTTTGTTCAGGACTGCATGTATAAAAACGGTGTTGACAGTAATAAATTAGGATGCCATGTACAGTTGACAAAGTGCAGTACAGGTTTGCGTTTTTAGATCTGTGCTCCGGGCTCGGTGGTTAGCACTGTTGCCTCGCAGCTAGAAGGTCGCCGGTTCGTGTCCCGGTGAGGACACCCGGGATCTTCCTGCGTGGAGATTGTATGTTCTCCCCGTGCAGCGTGGGTTCTCTCTGGGTTCTCCAGCTTCCTCCCACAGTCCAGAAACATGTTGAGGTTAATTGGTGATTCTAAATTGTCCGTAGGTGTGAATGTGAGTGTGCTTGGTTGTCTGTCTCTAAGTGTAGCCCTGTGATAGACTGGTGACCTGTCCAGCTGGGATAGACTCCAGCCCCCCATGACCCTAGTGAGGATTAAGTGGTGTATAGATGATGGATGGATCTGTGCTCCTCCCATTGTAGCGTTTGAATCTAATGAGTGGATCAAACGGACCCTAGTAATCAAAGTGGCTCGGAGAAGTCAGCAGCTGTAGTCGATCAGAATCACTGACTAGACTTTAAAAGGCCATGCCACTAAGAACATTTGAACACACAGAGTTCTCCATCACCAAAACTGACCATTCAAATTGCTGTATTTGACCCAGCAGATTTTGTCATATTTCCAGAAGACCTATGATTAATCTATGGAAGCAAAATGCTTATTTGTGTGTTATTAGGCTTCATTGGAAACTACAGACTGACATGATGATACACATGGTCTCTACAAGTGTACTTAGATTTTTATTTTATTTTTTTTTTCTTGGTTTTATTACGAACCAAAAATGTAACATCTGATACACAAAATCAAAGTTTGAAAAAGGTTTTGGAAGAAGTTGAACACTAACATTTACCAAAACACTTATGACAATAATAACTTAAATATTAACACTTTCACAGCGTCTCATCAGAATGAAGCACATTACACAACACATATTGATAATACCCTCTCGAAATAAATAAAAATACACAATTTACACAATGATAATACTCTCTTAGAATAAATCACGATTACATTGATTTTAATGTCTTGTTAATAGCAGCATATCTTTTAATTACATCATCTTTTATCACTTGTTTGACATATTTTTATGTTCTCACTGCAGCTGTTCCATAACTGAACCCGTCTTGCACACGTCTGTAAATGCAGGCAGTTACAATGACATAGCAATACATGTCGAGTGAATATTTGAGTCCACTGGTACCAATATTGACCTAAAATGCATCCAAATATCTGCAACGTCTGGTTTAAACCCAGGAAGCAGACCCCCTTCCTTTCTCTCTCCTCCTTCCCCATCTGCTTCTTAAGTGTACCATATCAAATAAAAGCACAAAATGCTGAATATAATTAAGCGCAATTAAATTTAGTACGGCTCAAAGTACACCGTTTTCCATGTTCTTGATTTTACGATACGAGTGTCTGGACAGACGGGTATTTGTGCAAAAAACCTCCTAAAGCTGTCAGCCCTCATCTTTGGAGGAAAGAAAAAGATCTTCGGGGACCTATGTGAGAAAAGGTAATATTTATGGATGGACTTTGCAGAAAGTCATGGGTCAGAACGTTTCACTCTCTGGTGAACAGTGTTCGTCGTCGTGGGCTCTGCGGCTCTACGAGGCTGCACACCCCCCCCGCCTGATGGATGTATGAACCCGGCGGATTAAATGCCACATTGCGGCTAAAATTACAACGCCGCTCTTCAAACATGGGCGCCTCCACGAACAGCGATTTGCATACAAAGCTCACTATGCCGCCTTTAAGGTTGGGGGACTCGTAACCGTGAGAAAATAGCTTCTTAAAGGATATCCCCCTGCTAAATAAGCACTCTGAAGCTCTTAGTAGGTGTTGCGCGCCGCAAATAAAACGAAGGTAATATTTTGTGACAGGTGAAATTGCAATCTCTTCTTTGAAAGGCGAGGATTCATGTGGGGGTTTGTGGCGTTCAGGGGACCAATTAGAATAATGGCCTTTTTAGCGCCGTGGTCCCAGTGTCTCAGCCTGTGCCCTACTCACAGGGAAAGAAGCCATGAGAACACTAATAGGCCTGAGAATCATTTTCGATATCTTTTACATCCCCTCAGATGGTTAAACACGGTTAGTTCAAAGGCGGCACCGAAACAAGTCACACAGTTTTAGTCGTGGCTTTAAGAGCTTCTCTCTCATTATGCTGCGTCAAGAGCTTTTGATGAAACCCGAAGTGACAAGCGTGGGTTTTTTTTTTTTTT